>NC_041384.1:763529334-763586357 GCF_002162155.2 Triticum dicoccoides | reverse complement strand
TATATATATATATATATATATATATATATATATATATATATATATATATATATATATATATATATATATATATATATATATATATATATATATACCTTAAAGCAGCTTGTTTCTTATGAGCAGGGAAATATTTAGCAGAGAAGTAATAAATCATATCCTAGGGATTACGCACACAACCAGGATCAAGAGAATTAAACCATATCTTAGCATCACCCTTTAATGAGAATGGAAATATTTTAAGGATATAAAAGTAGCGAGTTCTCTCATCTTTAGTGAACAGGGTAGCTATGTCATTCAGTTTAGTAAGATGTGCCACAACAGTTTCGGATTCATAACCATGAAAAGGGTCAGATTCAACCAAAGTAATTACATCGGGATCAACAGAGAATTCATAATCCTTATCAGTAAGAAAGATAGGTGAAGCAGCAAAAGCAGGGCCGGGTTTCGTTCTAGCATTTAGAGATTGCTTACTCCATTTAGCTAATAATCTTTTAAGTTCAGTTCTATTTCTGCAAGCTAAAATAGCTAAAGAAGCATCTTGATCAAATACATAACCCTTAGGAATAGCAAGTGGTTCTTCATCATCACTTTCATCAGTATCATCAGATTCAATATTTTCAATTTCTCTAGCCCTAGCAAGTTGTTCATCAAGAAAGGCACTAAGTGGCATAGTAGTATTAGGCATAGAGGTAGTTTCATCATAAGTATCATGCATAGCAGAAGTGACATCATCAATAACATGCGACATATCAGAACGAATAGCAGAAGCAGGTGTAGGTATCGCAAGCTTACTAAAAAGAGAAGGTGAATCAAGTGCAGAGCTAGATGGCAGTTCCTTACCTCCCCTCGTAGTTGAGGGATAGATCTTGGTTTTTGGATCTCTCAAGTTCTTCATAATGATAAGCAGATATATATCCCAAGTGACTCAAAGAACAGAACTATGCTCCCCGGCAATGGTGCCAGAAAATAGTTGATACGTCTCCGCCGTATCTATAATTTTTGATTGTTCCATGCCAATATTATTCAACTTTCATATACTTTTTGGCAACTTTTTATACTATTTTTGGGACTAACATATTGATCCAGTTCCCAGTGCCAGTTCATGTTTGTTGCATTTTTTTGTTTCGCAGAATATCCATATCAAACGGAGTCCAAACGTAATAAAAACTAACGGAGATTTTTTTTGGAATATATATGATTTTTGGGAAGAAGAATCCACGCGAGACGATGCTCGAGGGGCCCACGACGTAGGCGGGCACGCCCCAGGGTGTTAGGCGCGTCCCTGACCCTCATGGCCACCCCGTAAGGCGGTTGGTGCCCTTCTTTCGCCGCAAGAAAGCTAATATCCGGATATAGATCGTGTTAAAATTTCAGCCCAATCGGAGTTACGGATCTCCGGGAATATAAGAAACGGTGAAAGGGAAGAATCTGGGAACACAGAAATAGAGAGAGACAGAGAGACAGATCCAATCTCGGAGGGGCTCTCGCCCCTTCCATGCCATGGAGGCCAAGGACCAGAGGGGAAACCCTTCTCCCATCTAGGGAGGAGGTCAAGGAAGAAGAAGACGAAGGGCCCCCCTCTCCCCTTCTCTTCCGGTGGCGCCGGAACGCTGCCGTGGCCATCATCATCATCACCGCGATCTACACCAACACCTCCGCCATCTTCACCAACATCTCCATCACCTTCCCCCCTCTATCTACAGCGGTCCACTCTCCCGCAACCCGCTGTACCCTCTACTTGAACATGGTGCTTTATGCTTCATATTATTACCCAATGATGTGTTGCCATCCTATGATGTCTGAGTAGATTTTCGTTGTCCTATCGGTGGTTGATGAATTGCTATGATTGATTTAATTTTCTTGTGGTTATGTTGCTGTCCTTTGGTGCCCATCATATGATTGTGCGCGTGGATCACACCCTAGGGTTAGTTGTATGTTGATAGGACTATGTATTGGAGGGCAAGAGTGACAGAAGCTTCAACCTAGCATAGAAATTGATGCATACGGGGTTGAAGGGGGACCAATATATCTTAATGCTATGGTTGGTTTTTACCTTAATGAACATTAGTAGTTGCGGAAGCTCCAATCATAAGTGCATAGAATTCCAAGTCAGGGATGACATGCTTGCAGTGGCCTCTCCCACATAATACTTGCTATCGGTCTAGTAAAGTAGTCAATTGCTTAGGGGCAATTTCACAACTCCTACCACCACTTTTCCACACTCGCTATATTTACTTTATTGTGTCTTTACTTAAACAACCACTACTTTTTATTTTCGTAATCTTTATTATCTTGCAAACCTATCCAACAACACCTACAAAGTACTTCTAGTTTCATACTTGTTCTAGGTAAAGCGAAGGTCAAGCGTGCGTAGAGTTGTATCGATGGTCGATAGAACTTGAGGGAATATTTGTTCTACCTTTAGCTCCTTGTTGGGTTCGACACTCTTACTTATCGAAAACTGTTGCGGTCCCCTATACTTGTGGGTTATCAAGACCTTTTTCTGGCGCCGTTGCCGGGGAGCAATAGCGTGGGGTGAATATTCTCGTGTGTGCTTGTTTGCTTTATCACTAAGTAATTTTTATTTACTGTTCTTAGTTGTTTTCTATCTTTAGTTATGGGTAGGAAATGCAAAATACCAAAAAATTAGTTGTACCTACTGAACCAATGGTTGAAGAACCACTCAAAATCTATCACACTGCTGAAGCTTATTACTTGGATCATCTTCGATCCCTATGTGCTCGTGCTGAAACCCCAACTAGCTTAGTTGAGGGCAAATCTTTAGATGAGCATGCTTGTTATGTGCGACATCGTATATCTGAAAAAGGGAAATTATTATGGAGTCAAATTCAACGTTTGGAATGCCATGCTTGGAATTTATGTGAATTATATGATTTTACTTGTTGTTCTGAAAACCCTAAGAAACACCTTCCCTACCAATGTGAGTTTATTGATAATGGAATCTTATCTTCTTATGGTAAAGGTGTTTATAGTTACTATGATGTTCAACAAATTGAAGAATTTGTTGCTTTTGAGGGTGCTTATGAAATTGCTTCTTTGATTGAAAATTATGATGCTACTTTTCACAAATCTGAAAATTTTGCTATACTTAATATTGCTATGATAATTATGCTTCTAATACCTATGTTAAACAATATATTGAGAAATACTCCGTTGTCCAAGAAGAGACTAATATTTTGCAGGAGTCTATGGAAGAAGAAATTGATGAAACTGTGTGCTCATTGGATGAAAAAGATGATGAGGAGAGCGAAGAACAAAAGGAGGAAGAGCGGATTGATCACCCGTGCCCACCTTCTAATGAGAGTAACTCTTCAACTCATACATTGTTTAATTCCCCTTTGTGCTTATCGAAGGATGATTGCTATGATGACTGTTATGACCCCTATGATTCTTTTGAAATATCCCTTTTTGATTATGCTTGCTATGCTTGTGGCCAAGATGCCAATATGAATGATGCTTATGGAGATGAACTTGCTATAGTTCCTTATATTAAACATGAAATTGTTGCTATTGCACCCACGCATGATAGTCCTATTATTTTTTTGAATTCTCCCAACTAAACTATATCGGAGAAGTTTGCACTTATTAAGGATTATATTCATGGGTTGACTTTTACCGTTGCACATGATGATTTTGATAGATATAATATGCATGTGCTTTCTGCTCCTACTTGCAATTATTATGAGAGAGGAACTATGTATCCACCTCTCTATGTTTCCAATATGATAAAATTGCAAGAAACTGTTTATACTATGCATTGGCCTTTACTTTGTGTGCATGGATTGTTCTTTTATGACATGCCAATGCATAGGAAGAGAGTTAGACTTCGTCATTACATGATATATGTTACCTTGTGCTCACCACTAAATTACAAATCATTGTTGATTCAAATTGGCTTTGATATACCTTGGGATCCGGGTGGATTCACTCCTTGAGCACTATATGCCTAGCTTAATGGCTTTAGAGAAAGCGCTGCCAGGGAGACAACCCGGAAGTTTTAGAGAGTCATTTATTTCTATTGTGTGCTTTAAAAAAGTTTAAATATAAAAATAGTGTGCCAAGGTTTTCCTTTAGGATGTTTACATTTGCCTTATGGTTTGTACGGTGCAGGACAGAAACTTTGGCTGTAGTGCATGAATTTTAATTATTTACTGGAACGTCAAATGGTTCTGATTCTTTTTGCACTGTCTTTCTGTACAAATTTTTTATTTTTATAATTTTAGCAGAATTTTTCAAGTATCAAAAGTATGGTGAATGCTCAGATTGTTACAGACTGTTCTGTTTTAGACAGATTCTGTTTTTGATGCATAGTTTGCTTGTTTTGATGAAACTATCAATTCATATCAGTGGATTAAGCCATGAAAAAGTTATATTACAGTAGACACAATGCAAAAACAAAATATGAATTGGTTTGCAACAGTACCTAGAGTAGTGATTTGCTCTATTATACTAACGGATCTTACCGAGTTTTCTGTTGAAGTTTTGTGTGGATGAAGTGTTCGATGATCGAGAAGGTTTCGATGTGAGAAGAAGGAAGAGAAGCAAGAGCTCAAGCTTGGGGATGCCCGAGGCACCCCAAGTAAATATTCAAGAAGACTCAAGCGTCTAAGCTTGGGGATGCTGGGGAGGCATCCCCTCTTTCTTCAACAAATATCGGTATGTTTTCAGATTCGTTTCATTCATGCGATATGTGCAAGTCTTGGAGCGTCTTTTGCATTTAAGTTTTTATTTTTCTTTTACGCACCATGCTGGTATGAGATAGTCCTTGGTTGATTTATAGAATGCTCTTTGCACTTCACTTATATCTTTTGAGTATGGCTTTATAGAATGCTTCATATGCTTCACTTATATCATTTGAAGTTTGGATTGCCTGTTTCTCCTCACTTAGACAACCACCATTTGTAGAATGCTCTTTTGCTTCACTTATATTTGTTAGAGCATGGGCACATCTTTTGTAGAAAGAATTAAACTCTCTTGCTTCACTTATATTTATTTAGAGAGATGACAGGAACTGGTCATTCACATGGTTAGTCATAAAATCCTACATAAACTTGTAGATCGCTGAATATGATATGTTTGATTCCTTGCAATAGTTTTGCGATATAAAGATGGTGATATTAGAGTCATGCTAGTTGAGTAATTGTGAAATTGAGAAAGAGTTGTGTTGAGGTTTGCAAGTCCCGTAGCATGCACGTATGGTGAACCGTTATGTAACGAAGTCGGAGCATGAGGTATTTATTGATTGTCTTCCTTATGAGTGGCGGTCGAGGACGAGCGATGGTCTTTTCCTACCAATCTATCCCCCTAGGAGCATGCGTGTAGTACTATGTTTTGATGACTAATAGATTTTTCCAATAAGTATGTGAGTTCTTTATGACTAATGTTGAGTCCATGGATTATACGCACTCTCACCCTTCCATCATTGCTAGCCTCTTCGGTACGGTGCATTGCCCTTTCTCACCTCGAGAGTTGGTGCAAGCTTCGCCGGTGCATCCAAACCTCGTGATATGATATGCTCTGTCACACATAAGCCTCATTATATCTTCCTCAAAACAGCCACTATACCTACCTATCATGGCATTTCCATAGCCATTCCGAGATATATTGCCATGCAACTTCCATCATCATCATATACATGACTTGAGCATTTATTGCCATATTGCTTTGCATGATCGTAAGATAGCTAGCATGATGTTTTCATGGCTTGTCCATTTTTTGATGTCATTGCTACGCTAGATCATTGCACATCCCGGTACACCGCCGGAGGCATTCATATAGAGTCATATCTTTATTCTAGATATCGAGTTGTAATATCGAGTTGTAAGTAAATAAAAGTGTGATGATCATCATTATTAGAGCATTTCCCCAGTGAGGAAAGGATGATGGAGACTATGATTCTCCCACAAGTCGGGATGAGACTCCGGACGAAAAAATAAAAAATTTAAAAACAGAGAGAGAAAGGCCAAAAAGAGAAGGCCCAAAAAAAGAAAAAAAATGAGAGAAAAAGAGAGAAGGGGCAATGTTACTATACTTTTACCACACTTGTGCTTCAAAGTAGCACCATGTTCTTCATATATAGAGTCTCTTGAGTTATCACTTTCATATACTAGTAGGAATTTTCATTATAGAACTTGGCTTGTATATTCCGATGATGGGCTTCCTCAAATGCCCGAGGTCTTCATGAGCAAGCAAGTTGGATGCACACCCACTTAGTTTCCAGTTTGAGCTTTCATAAACTTATAGCTCTTAGTGCATCCATTGCATGGCAATCCCTACTCCTCACATTAATATCTATTAATGGGCATCTCCATAGCCCGTTAATACGCCTAGTTGATGTGAGACTTTCTCCCTTTTTGTCTTCTCCACATAACCCCCATCATCATATTCTACTCCACCTATAGTGCTATGTCCATGGCTCACGCTCATGTATTGCGTGAAAGTTGAAAAGGTTTGAGAATGTCAAAAGTGCGAAACAATTGCTTGGCTTGTCATCGGGGTTGTGCATGATGTGAATATTTTGTGTGGTGAAGATGGAGCATAGCCAGACTATATGATTTTGTAGGGATGAGCTTTCTTTGGCTATGTTATTTCAATAAGACATAATTGCTTGGTTGGTATGCTTGAAGTATTATTATTTTTATGTCAAAGGATAGACTATTGCTTTGAATCACTCGTGTCTTAATATTCATGCCATGATTAGACATATGATCAAGATTATGCTAGGTAGCATTCCACATCAAAAATTATCTTTTATCATTTACCTACTCGAGGACGAGCATGAATTAAGCTTGGGGATGCTGATACGTCTCCGTCGTATCTATAGTTTTTGATTGTTCCATGCCAATATTATTCAACTTTCATATACTTTTTGGCAACTTTTTATACTATTTTTGGGACTAACATATTGATCCAGTACCCAGTGCCAGTTCCTGTTTGTTGCATGTTTTTTGTTTCATAGAATATCCATATCAAACGGAGTCCAAATGGAATAAAAACTGACGGAGATTTTTTTGAATATATATGATTTTTGGGAAGAAGAATCCACGCGAGACGATGCTCGAGGGGCTCACAAGGTAGGGGGCGCGGCCCAGGGTGTCAGGCGCGCCCCTGACCCTCGTGGCCACCCCGTAAGGTGGTTGGTGCCCTTTTTTCGCCGCAAGAAAGCTAATATCCGGATAGAGATCGTGTTAAAATTTCAGCCCAATCGGAGTTACGGATCTCCGGGAATATAAGAAATGGTGAAAGGGAAGAATCTGGGAACGCAGAAACAGAGAGAGACAGATCCAATCTCGGAGGGGCTCTCGCCCCTCCCATGCCATGGAGGCCAAGGACCAGAGGGGAAACCCTTCTCCCATCTAGGGAGGAGGTCAAGGAAGAAGAAGACGAAGGGGCCCCCTCTCCCCTTCTCTTCCGGTGGCGCCGGAATGCTGCCGTCGCCATCATCATCATCACCGCGATCTACACCAACACCTCCGCCATCTTCACCAACATCTCCATCACCTTCCCCCCTCTATCTACAGCGGTCCACTCTCCCGCAACCCGCTGTACCCTCTACTTGAACATGGTGCTTTATGCTTCATATTATTACCCAATGATGTGTTGCCATCCTATGATGTCTGAGTAGATTTTCTTTGTCCTATCGGTGGTTGATGAATTGCTATGATTGATTTAATTTTCTTGTGGTTATGTTGCTGTCCTTTGGTGACCATCATATGATTGCGCGCATGGATCACACCCTAGGGTTAGTTTTATGTTGATAGGACTATGTATTGGAGGGCAAGAGTGACAGAAGCTTCAACTTAGCATAGAAATTAATGCATACGGGGTTGAAGGGGGACCAATATTTCTTAATGCTATGGTTGGGTTTTACCTTAATGAACATTAGTAGTTGCGGATGCTTGCTAATAGTTCCAATCATAAGTGCATAGAATTCCAAGTCAGGGATGACATACTAGCAGTGGCCTCTCCCACATAATACTTGCTATCGGTCTAGTAAAGTAGTTAATTGCTTAGGGGCAATTTCACAACTCCTACCACCACTTTTCCACACTCGCTATATTTACTTTGTTGTGTCTTTACTTAAACAGCCCCTACTTTTTATTTTCATAATCTTTATTATCTTGCAAACCTATCCAACAACACCTACAAAGTACTTCTAGTTTCATACTTGTTCTAGGTAAAGCGAACGCCAAGCGTGCATAGAGTTGTATCGGTGGTCGATAGAACTTGAGGGAATATTTGTTCTACCTTTAGCTCCTCGTTGGGTTCGACACTCTTACTTATCGAAAACTGTTGCGATCCCCTATACTTGTGGGTTATCAATAGTCTTGATAACCCACAAGTATGGGGGATCGCAACAGTTTTCGAGGGTAGAGTATTCAACCCAAATTTATTGATTCGACACAAGGGGAGCCAGAGAATATTCTCAAGTATTAGCAGCTAAGTTGTCAATTCAACCACACCTGGAGACTTAATATCTACAGCAAAGTGTTTAGTAGCAAAGTGATATGATAGTGGTGATAACGGTAGCAAAAGGTAACAGTAGTAAAAGCAATGTTTTGATATTTTGTAGTGATGATAGCAATAGCAACGGGAAAGTAAATAAGCAAAGCACAATATATGGAAAGCTCGTAGGCAATGGATCGGTGATGGAGAATTATGCCAGATGCGGTTCATCGTGTAACAGTCATAACCTAGGGTGACACAGAACTAGCTCTAGTTCATTGATATAATGTAGGCATGTATTCCGAATATAGTCATACGTGCTTATGGAAAAGAACTTGCATGACATCTTTTGTCCTACCCTCCCGTGGCAGCGGGGTCCTTATGGAAACTAAGGGATATTAAGGCCTCCTTTTAATAAAGAACCGAAACAAAGCATTAACACATAGTGAATACATGAACTCCTCAAACTACGGTCATCACCGGTAAGTATCACGATTATTGTCACTTCGGGGTTAACGGATCATAACACATAATAGGTGACTATAGACTTGCAAGATAGGATTAAGAACACTCATATATTGATGAAAACATAATAGGTTCAGATCTGAAATCATGGCACTCGTGCCCTAGTGACAAGCATTAAGCATAGCAAAGTCATAGGAACATCAATCTCAGAACATAGTGGACACTAGGGATCAAACCCTAACAAAACTAACTCGATTACATGATAGATCCCATCCAACCCATCACCGTCCAGCAAGCCTATGATGGAATTACTCATGCACGACGATGAGCATCATGAAATTGGTGATGGAGGATGGTTGGTGATGACAATGGCAATGGATTCCCCTCTCCGGAGCCCCGAACGGACTCCTGATCAGCCCTCCCAAGAGGTTTTAGGGCTTGGCGGCGGCTCCGTATTGTAAAACGCGATGATTTCTTCTCTCTGATTTTTTTCTCCCCGAAACTCAATATATGGAGGTGGAGTTGGAGTCGGAGAGGCAACATGGGGCCCACGAGGTAGGGGGCACGCCCTAGGAGGGCAGGCACGCCCCCCACCCTCATGGCAAGACGGTGGGCCCCTGGCCTTCATCTTTGGCAGGTATTTTTCTTATTTTCTAAAAAGTGTCTCTGTGAAGTTTCAGGTCATTCCGAGAACGTTTGCTCCTGCACATAAATAACACCATGGTAATTCTGCTGAAAACATCATCAGTCCGGGTTAGTTCCATTCAAATCATGCAAGTTAGAGTCCAAAACAAGGGCAAAAGTGTTTGGAAAAGTAGATACGTTGGAGACGTATCACTTATCGGATTGAGTCTTTAAGGATTTGGGAACACTTGATGTATGTCTTGCATATGCTTATCTGTGGTGACATTGGGATATTCACGTGATCCACTTGATTTATGTTTTGGTGATCAACTTGCGAGTTCCGTGACCTCGTGAACTTATGCATATGGGTTGGCACATGTTTTTGTCTTGACTCTTCAGTAGAAACTTTGGGGCACTCTTTGAAGTTCTTTGTGTTGGTTGAATAGATGAATCTGAGATTGTGTGATGCATATCGTATAATCATACCCACGGATACTTGAGGTGACATTGGAGTATCTAGGTGAGATTAGGGTTTTGGTTGATTTGTGTCTTAAGGTCTTATTCTAGTACGAACTCTGGGATAGATTGAACGGAAAGAATAGCTTCGTGTTATTTTACTATGGACTCTTGAATAGATCGATCAGAAATGATAACTTTGAGGTGGTTTCATACCCTACAATAATCTCTTCGTTTGTTCTCCGCTATTAGTGACTTTGGAGTGACTCTTTGTTGCATGTTGAGGGATAGTTATATGATCCAATTATGTTATTATTGTTGAGAGAACTTGCACTAGTGAAAGTATGAGCCCTAGGCCTTGTTTCAACACATTGCAATACCGTTTACGCTCACTGTTATCATTAGTTACCTTGCTGTTTTTATATTTTCAGATTACAAAAATCTATATCTACCATCCATATTGCACTTGTATCATCATCTCTTCGCCGAACTAGTGCACCTATACAATTTACCATTGTATTGGGTGTGTTGGGGACACAAGAGA
Organism: Triticum dicoccoides; assembly: GCF_002162155.2. NCBI lineage: Eukaryota > Viridiplantae > Streptophyta > Magnoliopsida > Poales > Poaceae > Triticum > Triticum dicoccoides. Next base: position 763,575,802 of record NC_041384.1, on the reverse strand, counting down.
CTCTTTGTTATTTGGTTGCAGGGTTGTTTGAGAGAGACCATCTTCATCCTACGCCTCCCACAGATTGATAAACCTTAGGTCATCCACTTGAGGTAAATTTCCTACTGTCCTACAAACCTCTGCACTTGGAGGCCTAACAATGTCTACAAGAAGAAGGTTGTGTAGTAGACATCAGTCCGTCATTTTTTTTTTCTTTCGATGGCTGCTATGGTGGTGCCGGAGGCAGGTGACGGACGTTGATGTCAAGCTCAGAGACGTTCATCTGTCTTTTCAGTTTTGTCATGTTGGTGTTTACGTGACTTGTACTTTAATATTTATGATATGAATGAGACACATATTACCATGCAAAAATAAAGTTTCTCACAATTTGCCTGCCGATTACTTCTACTTTTTGGCAGCGGGATGGGCTTCTCCTGTTGTGCTGATTTTTTGGCATGGGCCTTCGTGCCCGCTCGGTTGCATGCATGGCCCGGCGTGCGCCGCCTTTCTGTTTTTGCAGCGCGATCGGCCGCCTGGGTGTTCCTGCGCTCATGTGTCACGCTGCGCGGGCTCGATTGTTCACGTGCTCATGTGTGACGTCTGTGCACGCTCGATTCTTCTGTCAGTGCCGCCTTGGTCGCCTGCCGCGCTTCCCACCGCGAAGGCTCGGGCGGAATCCAGTGACATAGCGTTTCACCATCTTGTCCGGCTATAAAATCCTCCCTGGCTCTCCTCTGGAGCTCACAGCGCCACCCACATTACGCAAATCCTCATGGTGTAACAACCGTCACCTCCGTTCTTGCCGTCGGCCCTTTCTTCGCCGGAGCCTCAACCGCCAGGTTCCGTCTCTCCTCCCAGCACCGCCGTTGTATGCCCTTGGTGCCACCAGGTTGATGGCCTGCGGGGCTGCGCGAGGAGGCCACGCCGTGGAGGGGCTTGCTGCCGTGGCCAGGTCACTGCAAATCCCCGTGGCTGCCGCCGCAAACCCCTACGTCTGTTGATATACGCCCATGTGCCATGGCTGTTCAGGCTCTTTGGCTAGGACGGTGGAGGCTCCGATGGAGCCATGAGCGATCGTGGGAGGAACAGAGGCGGTAGTGACGGTGGACCTGCTGGCTTCCGGTTCATCATACTTCTGCCTGGAGCATATTTGCGACATCATCCTTCTGGGGTTCGAGCGGCCGTCATTAATCGGATGCGTAACAGTGGAAGGTGTTCTGCAGCTCAAGGTTCTACTGCGTTAATGACGGAGGGTGAACGTTCAGTCATGGCGCCGAACTTGGCATGCTGATCGTCGTTCTGCTGGCCATGCAGATCATTGTTAGTTTGGTCTAGTTGTTTGCTTCTGAGATATTTCTTTTCTTTTTTTTATTGCGTGATTATTGAGTGGTCCGTGTTTGCTTTTTAGTTTTGTGCAGGAGTTGTGTTTTCGTAGCACCAAGATTTGCCTATCGATACTTCATACCATCGGCGTCGTCGACGACGGCCAGGGTGCGGCGGTGGCGGCTACAAATGAAGCTGAGCGGCGGGCTGAAGGGGAGGAAACCTACTGAAGCACAGACTCCGGCGGCAACTACCATGCTATAGAGGCGACGCGTGAGTCATCGGCTCTAGCTGCAGGACAGCCTCGTGGTGGTGAAGAAGTCGGTGGACCCGGAGGATGACTTCTGGGCAAGCATCATGGCCACGATGATCGCGGCAAACGATAACGTCTGGCCATCGTCGTGGGTCTCAAGGAGCTTATTGCATGCTACTGCGCCCTCAACGCCGCCAAGCACCACCATGGCATCGTCATCGCGTTGCAGCACACCTTGCTCAAGTACCGGAGCGGCGTGTCGCAGCACCAGTCCATGTCTTCAGCAGTCAAGGAGTCTGGCAGGCTTAGATCGAAAGCCAGCTCCACTCGCCCACACCTATCCCTAGGCAAGCTCCGGTTGCACCGCCGCAACAGCACGTCGAGCAAATCATTGGGTCGTCGACCTTGTCGTCAGGTTGGTGTTCCATCTGCGGTTGCGTGACCACGAGTTGTCTATCTCCGTACCGTAGGGTCTTTATTGGTCAATCCCGTTATGTCAGTTTGCCTTTTTTTTTCTTTGTAATTTGGTTCATTTTATGTAGTGTTGAAAAATTAGGCATTTTTCTATTATGTTTAATCCAGAAAAACAATAGGTAAAACATGATCAACATGACAGGGAGAACAATTGAGACATGCAACTGATTGGTGAAACTAGTCATGCACTTGAGATAATAAGCAACGAGCAAAATATCCATGTCCATCACTAGTAGCAGTAAACCAAATGCTAGCCCTATCAGAGAGGATAAGATGACGTACGAAACAACAGCAGAAGATGCAGACGTGTCATTCGTCATGTCGTCGAAGAGGTTGTCGACGTCGGGGAAGAAGTCATCGTTGGGGAACTCGACGTCGAGGATGTCGTCGCTGCAGCCACGATGAACAAAAATCCAGCAGTCATGCAGAGACACTCCCCAAAAACATAATCGCCCCTCCCCCGTATCGGATCATAAGAGGCGGGGTTTCGAAGGCCTGCTGTCTCACTCCCCGGTGCACGCCGGGAAGCGATATGGGAAAGAGATAAGCGGCGCAATGCTTTGTAATGAGACGAAGAGTCATTTTTTCTCGAAACGGCAGAGGAGCGACCTCTTATATACATGAGAAGAGCAAAAACTGGCCCTTCATTAGTAGAAGAAAAACCGGTGCAATAAAAATCATTAAATAGACGCACTAAAAACCATTAAGGTGAGAAGAAACGAGCGCACTAAAACTCACACAAAGTGTTCAGTTTCCTCTACCATTTATGCGTCAATCATTTCAACTTTCTTCTCACGTAATAAAATAGTGCATACACGTGGCAAGGGTCAATTTTCCACACAACCTTGTCGTGCATGAATGGGCCACATGAGCCTCTGGGATTTACTTTGAATTATTGGCAGAAAATATGAATTATTATATGTGCTAGGCCCAATAATTCCAACAAACCCGACCAGATCCCAGAGGCACATAAAATTTGCCTATGGTTCCAAAACATTGTTTATATACCGGCGTTTTGGTGGAGACTGTTAAGTTGAACTTACACCTAGCTACACTCGTTCACAACTTGAACAGTGGACTACGCCTTGAACTGCATGTTTTATGCAAACAAGTTTCACATAAAAGCCTTGACTGATACTAGACCGCTGGAAACTTTCCCGTGGGTAGGAGCATATATGTAATACTCCGGGGCCTCTTCATGAGTTTATTAGAGAGCACCCAACTCTCACCGACCGCGACGTTTAATAGTCTAACTCATATAGGTCTATTCTTTCTAGATGTTCTGTAGGACAACATCTTTGCCTATCCAAGCCATTCAGAACACATTAAGATAAATATCAAACTTCCATACAGATTAGAAGAAAATTGCATCATAACGGAGTGGATTTTTATCAAATAAATATTCTCCTCTCAGTTATCCAATAGCTTGTCTCGCCAATTCTAATTCACGGGATCTCCGATCACAAAGAATGGGTTACCACCATGAACAACTTATGTAGTGGGTCTCAATCCCATCTCCTTCGATGCATTGTCTATCACATTTCATGATAAGCCCTTTGTGAAGGGGTCTGCCATATTCTTCGACGTGTTTATATAGTCCAACGCTATAACTCCGGAGTTTCTCATGAACCTGACAGATTTCAGTCTCCTCCTCACATGTCTTGATGACTTCTTATTATCCTTAGAACTGTTTACCTTGACGATCACAGTTTGGTAATCACAGTTCATTAGAATAGCTGGTATTGGTTTTTCAACCACCGGCAATTCCATCAAAAGTTCTCGAAGCCATTCTGCTTCAACTGTTGCCGTGTCTAACGCTGTGAGTTCTGCTTCCATTGTTGACCTTGTTAAGATGGTATGCTTGCAAGACTTCCAGGAAACAGCAGCACCACCAAGTGTAAACACATAACCACTTTCGGCTTTAAGCTCATCAGCATCAGATATCCAATTCACATCACTATAACCTTCAAATACTCTTGGATACATGGTATAGTGAAGTCCATAACTCGCAGTACCTTTCAGATAGTGCATTATTCTCTCAAGTGCATGCCAATGAACATCTCCTGGGTTTGAAACAAATAGGCTTAGTTTACTCGCAGAAAACAAGATGTCAGGCCTCGTAGCACTAGCTAAATACATAAGTGAGCCAATGATTTGAGAATATCTCAATTGATCCTTTGTTTCTCCTTCGTTCTTCTGAATAAAAACACTCGGATCATAAGCTGTCGGAGAAGGTTTGTAATCTGAATATCCAAAGCGATCCAGAATCTTCTCCACATAGTGAGACTGCAACAGAGTGATCCCACCATCACCACCTCTAAAAAGCTTGATGTTCAAGATAACATTAGCTACTCCAAGGTCTTTCATCTCAAAGTTTTGATTCAGAAAATCTTTCACTTCCTAAATGACCTTTAGATTTGTTCCAAATATAAGTATGTCGTCAACATACAGACATAATATAACTCCCTCACCCCCACCATGGCGATAGTACACACACTTGTCGGCTTCATTTTCAACAAAACCCATAAATGTGAAAGTTCTTTCGAACTTCTCGTGCCATTGCTTAGGTGCTTGTCTCAAACCATACAAAGATTTCAACAATTTGCACACTTTTTCTTCATGACCATCTACTACAAGACCATCAGGTTGTTCCATGTAAATTTCCTCCTGCAACTCTCCATTTAGGAAAGCTATCTTAACGTCTATTTGATGAAAGAGAAGATTGTGTGAGGCAGCCAATGAGAGTAGTACTCGAATAGTGGTCAATCTAGCCACGGGCGCATAAGTAACAAAGAAATCTTCACCTTCTTCTTGGGTATATCCCTTGGCTACAAGCCGTGCCTTGTAATTTTCAATAGTACCATCAGGCCTAAGCTTTTTCTTAAACACCCACTTACACCCTATAGGTTTACACCCATAAGGAGGATCAGTGGTCTCCCATGTCATGTTAGCCATGATGGAATCCATCTCACTACACACAGCTTCTTTCCAGTAGTCAGCATCAGAAGATGCATAAGCTTCTGAAATAGAAGTGGGAGTATCATTCACGAGGTATACAATGAAATCTGCACCAAATGACTTTGTGGTCCTTTGTACCTTGCCCCTTCTAGGAGCTTCATTGTTATCCTCCTGATGAATCTGAGTGTGTTTCTGCTCGGAATGTGCCAATGGAACAAAAGGTTCAGAAGTTGTCTCTGACCTCTGATTAGATGAGCTGGGCATATCTTTCATAGGAAAAATATCCTCAAAGAAAGTCGCATCATTCGACTCCATGATTGTACCAACATTAATGTCAAGTACCTCGGATTTTACCACTAGAAATCTATAGCCAATGCTATGGAAGGAGTATCCCAAGAAAACACAATCAACTGTTTTGGCCCAAGCTTACGCTTCTTGGTAATTGGCATGTTGACTTTAGCCAAACAACCCCAAGTTCGTAAGTAGGAGAGTTTAAGCCTTTTCCTTTCCCATTCCTCAAATGGGGTAATCTCTTTATTCTTCGTGAGCACTCTATTTAGGACATGACTTGCAGTCTTCAAAGCCTCCCACCACCATTCCTTGGAAACTCCCGCTGTGTCTAACATGGTGTTAACAAATCAGTTAGAGTGCGGTTCTTTCGTACGGCAACCCCAATTTTACTAGGGAGAATAGGGAGGTGTCCTCTCATGGATTATACCATGTTCCTCATAGAATAAATTGAACTCATTTGAAAAATACTCTCCACCACGGTCTGACCTAAGCCTTTTGATCTTTCGATCAGGTTGATTCTCTACTTCGGCTTTATAGATTTTAAAGTAGTGCAAAGCCTCATCTTTTGTTTTCAACAGATATATCATGCAATATCTAGTAGAGTCATCAATTAGAGTCATGAAATATCTTTTTCCACCTTTTTTCAACACATCATTCATCTTCAAAGATCTGAATGTATGAGTTCAAGTGGTGCCAAATTCCTCGCTTCAACAGTCGTATGAGACTTGCGAGGTTGCTTTGCTTGCACACACACACACACACACACACACTTGGCACTTAGAACCTTTGACAATTGTGAATTTTGGGATTAAACTAAAATTTGCTAGCCGTGTCATGCAACTAAAGTTAATATGACAAAGTTGTGAATGCCAAACATTTGATTCAGTTTCACTGCAAACATGATTAATAACTTTAGTGCAAAAGTCTGACAAAGATAAGCGGAACAAGCCTCCGCTCTCATAGCCTTTCCCTATAAATTGTCCACACTTGGACACTACAACCTTATTGGACTCAAACACCAACTTATAGCCATCTCGACATAAATGAGAGCCGCTAACAAGATTTTTTTTATAGAAGGGACATGTTGCACATTCTTCAGCCGCACGATCTTTCCCAAAGTAAACTTCAGATCGACCGTAACAACACCATGAACAGAAGCATGAGACATGTTCCCCATTAGCACGGGTGTAGTTCTTGCGAGTTGAGAAGAAGAAAACATGTTGATGTCTGAACAACATGTATATTGGCACCGGTGTCAATCGACCAATCCGGAGAATGACATACTGAAAGAATGGTAGGAAATTTACCATACCTGACATCTTTCATTTTGACAACGCCAATAACAGCATTGGCAGTTTTGTCGTTGTTCTCATTTTGACGCATGTCTCAACGGTCATTGCAGGATGAAGCCCAATGACTCTCATTGCCGCATACATGGCATTTTCCTTTCTTCTTATATGTCTCCTTCTTCTTGAAGGTGGCATGCTGTTGGACTTTGTTCTTGACATCAAACTTTCCTTTGCCCGCATAGTTGTTTTTGTTCTTGGGTTTGTGAGGTTGAAATTTTTTCTTCTGTACCCTTTTTTTGCTCAGTCTATCTGGAATGCTTTTGTATAATTTTAGTTTTTAATATCCTATAGTTAAGCATATCAAGCTGAATCTAACCTAGCAATATATAATATAATATCCTATATATATATATATATATATATATATATATATTTGTTTCTTCTATTTTGTTTGCATATTTTCTTATTTTCTATTGAATCGAATTCTAAAATCATTGCTTATAGTGGAAAATTGGCACTAGAATTCCCCTCATGAAAATGAGCACGTGTGTCTTTTGCCCTTGCCTTTCCTTCCACATCAAGAGTGCCAATAAGATTGACAACAGTAAACTCTTGACTCTTGTGCTTCAGAGAGGTAGCGAAATTCCTCCACGAAGGTGGAAGCTTGGCAATGATGCCCCCGACAATGAATTTGTCCCGTAACACACAATTGAGATGCTCAAGTTCTTTAGTGAGCGACTGAATCTCATGAGCCTCCTCAACAACGGAGCGGTCATCAGTCATCTTGTAGTCATGATATTGTTCCATGATATACAACTCACTTCCTGCGTCCGCGACCGCAAACTTGGCCTCGAGCACATCCCACGTATCCTTACCGACCATGATGGTCATGAATGGATCGACAATCTTGTCGCCAAGAACACTCAGAGCAGCACCTCTAAAGAGGGTCTCTATTGCCTGGAAAGCTTGCTCCTGCTCGGCAGTCAGCTCTCCCTCTGGCTTGCCTTTAGAGGCATGAAAATAGTTCATGGTGGTAAGCCAAAGAATTGCCCTTGCACGCCACCTCTTATAGTTGACACCCTCAAACGGTGCGGGCTTGAGAGTTGCAGCAAAAGCAATAGGAGAATATTGCCTATACATATTAGGTTATTGGATTGTTGAAAAATTAGGCATTTTTCTATTATGTTTAGTCCAGGAGAACAATAGGTAAAACATGATCAACATGACAGAGAGAACAGTTGAGACAAGCAACTGATTGGTGAAACTAGTCATGCAGTTGAGATAATAAGCAACGAGCAACAAATCCATGTCCATCACTAGTAGCAGTAAACCAAACGCTAGCCCTGCCAGAGAGGAAAGATGACGTACGAAAAAACATCAGAAGATGCAGACGTGTCGTTTGTCATGTCGTCGAAGAGGTTGTCGACGTCGGGGAAGAAGTCGTCGTTGGGGAACTCGTCGTCGTTAGCAGCCACGATGAACAAAAAACCAGCAGTCATGCGGAGACACTCCCCAAAAACCTAATCTCCCCTCTCCCGTACCAGATGACAAGAGGCGGGGTTTCAGAGGCCTGCTGTCTCACTCTCCGGTGCACGCCGGGAAGGGAGATGGGAAAGAGATAAGAGGCGCAATGCTTTGGAATGAGACGAAGAGTCCTTTTTTCGCTCGGAACAGCAGAGGAGCGACCTCTTATATACGTGAGAAGAGTTGAAACTGGCCCTTCAATAGTAGAAGAGAAAATGGTGCAATAAACACTATTAAATAGACGCACTAAAAACCATTAAGGAGAGAAGAAGCGAGCGCACTAAAACTCACACGAAGTGTTCAGTTTCTTCTCTCATTTATGCGTCAATCGTTTCAACTTTCTTCTCGCGTGATAAAATAGCGCATACACATGGCATGGGTCAATTTTCCACACAACCTTGTCGTGCAAGAATGGGCCACATGAGCCTCTAGAATTTACTTTTAATTATTGGCAGAAAATATGAATTATTATATGGGCTAGGCCCAATAATTCCAACATGTAGTGCATGCAAGCAGAGTAGGGCATTTTGGAGACCGAGCTCCATGGAGCCCTTTATTTTGAATAATTCAAAATTCATAAATTGCAGTTTTAAAAAATTCTGAAAAAAATACACATGTATGCAAGGATGTAAAGTGTATCTGTGAAAAATTTCAGGATGAAATACCTTGAATTGTGAGCTGTACAAAAAAACCAAAATCATGGACTTTATAGATGACCAGTACATATGCTAAAAGGCCCAGATTTGTCTTTTTGTGTAGCTCACATTTTAATGTATTTCGACCTAAAAATTTGCATACATGTACATTATATATCATGTGTATTTATTTTCAGAATTTTTTGAAACTAAAATGTTTGAATTTTAAAGTTTTCAAATAAAGGCCTCCATAGAGCCTGGTCTCCATTTGGCATTTTCGATGCAAGCAGGGAAAAAAGAAAAATGCCTAGAGCAAACAGTGAGAGAACAAAACGATCTCCAATTCATATGCATGTAGACACATCATCTCGTAGTCCCATGCACGTGGTCACATCAACCCCATTCACGCCCAAGCAGTGCATGCAGCAACTAATTAATCATGTATGGCGAACAAAGGTCATTTGACAAAAAAATAGAGACACAAATTGTTAGGTGCATGCAAAGACGCAACAACCGTGCCATCAAGCATCCCAAATTAAAATGGCGGCTCCACAATTTTCATCGAGTATCCAAAACATAACTAAAAAATCCAGTCACTTGAGGAAGAAAGAAACACACGACTACATGAAATATCGGAATAAATACTAGACCAACAGATCTAGCTCATGTTAGTGATAGTGTGCCATAGTTGCAAAATGCATCTGTATTAGCATTAGGATTTGAGAGCACCGGATACATTCATCTTTAGAAAAGAGGTTAATTTCTCTGAACTTCAACTGTTTCTAAATTAAGTTTGTAATTATATTAATCTATTGGAGCCGCAACTTGTTTCGAGTTTATATTCCTTTCCTGAGCAAAAATATGTTTCATAAATCATTGATAAATAGCATTGACCATCTTTTCTTGCGGGTAGCATTGACCATCTTTGGTTGGTATTCTTTGAGTATTTGGATGCAACTGAAAGTGTAACATTTGGCAATATGAAATATAACATGCATTTGGTCGATTAACCACCTCTATCTCCATCGATAGAAATATAGCAACCTAGCATTACTATCACGCAACGCATTTCATACCGGCGCATCAACGGGGCGCGGCGTGCCACCGCGCAGGCATATCTAGTACTATACTACTAGTACATGCACAACTTTAAACAGTAAGATTCAATCTATATTAGGCCTGATTATTGCCTACTGGTAGGATTGATCCATTGGTTGTTGGTTTTGCGAATTGTTGTAAAACTGCACGCACCAGTCAGTTCACCCAAAAATCAAACTGATGGGGAAAGGTGTGTTGGGAAACGTAGTAGAAAAAAGTCGTCCTACGATCACCCAGGAACAATATGAAGATGCATATAAGGTTTGGATCAACGATTGTTACCGACTCCGGTATGCAGCGGAAGTAGACGAGTCGGTGTAGATCGTACTTGGAGTCCCTCAAACAGTAGATGAATGATCCCACAAACCACCCACGAACGATCCCTTAAATAGAAGACCGAAAGCACAACCTCTCTACTTGGTTGCAAGCATATGGTCTTCACGATACAACAGTGCTTCGCCGTCTAGAGCTGGAGAATTAGAGGGATGAGATTAGAAACACACTGAGCTTCTAATTATGAGGATTACAGGATCTAGTTCAATCTCTAATTGATCAACTAGGATCAACTGCAACTAGAACTACGGGAACCAGAGGAGGCTCCAAAGTTTGTGTCTCGAAAGACAGAAATCCTCTAGTATATATAGGTTGGAGGAGAGGGGAGGGGCCACAAGGGAGGAAGGTTTCCCTTCCTCTTTGGTCGGCCAAGGAGGGGGAAAAACCCCTCCAATTCAGCCTCCCCCTTCCTTCCCCAAGTGGAAAGAGGGTGCCTCTCTATCGGTCCCAAGTAACTTTAAACTAGCTACTTGGCCTTTTTAGGCCCGTTGATATTAATTTAAATATAAAAGCCTCCTAACAATTACTACAGCCTTTTATTATTAATTTAACATCACCAGAAACATTTTTCAGCTATATATTATTTAGGGATTTCTATTTTTGTGCGTGTGGTTCCTTAGTTGTGCTTAATTTTGTCCAAGCCAACTAACTTTGCTCACTTTTCCCCTCCCCACTCCAACACCTACTCACAGAAGGCCAAACAGAGCATTTCCGTTGGGTCAGGCCTGTTGACCGTTAGACGGACGAGTTCATGACGAGTTCGACCATTAAAAAGGTTGATGTGTGGGGCCTCTTAAAATGTTGACATGTTAACGGGCCCTTGATAAAAAAACACTCCTCTCTTCGAATATGCATTTTTTAGCCCAGGCTGATCTGCACTTGGTGACGAGAAAACTCAACCAAAATACTAAAAATTCCAAAAATTTCCAAAACAAAATTCATGGAAGACAATTTAGTGCGTGTGGTGCGCTCCAAATTTCACATTACTTGGACACATGAGTTGCTCTCAGCAAAAAAAGACAAATTCGGTTAGAAAAATAAATGAACAGTAAACTTTTTCACAGACTCCAAATTTGTCTTTTTTGCCGAGAGTTACTCACATGTCCAAATGATTTGAAATTTGTAGCGCACCTCACACACCAAATTATCTTTCATGCTTTTTTAATTTTTCTACTATTTTTTGTGAATTTTCTGCTCATCACAGGTGTAGCTGGGCTCGGGCACCGAATCACCTCGTCAGACTCCAAATTTGTTTTTTACAGAGAGCTACTCACATGTCCCAATGATTTGAAATTTGAAGCGCGCCTCATGCATCAAATTATCTTGCATGTAAAAAATAGTTGGAATTTTTCAAATTATTCTACTATTTTTGATGAATTTTCTGCTCCTCGTGGGTGCAGCTGACACTACTAGGGAAAACCCTAGTAGTAGCGCTTGTTTTATAGCTAGCAATAGCACTTGTACGAGCGCTACCACTAAGGCGCTACAGCTAACTAGTAGTAGCAGCGCTGGAAAGGGAGCACTACTGCTATACCTAGTTAGCAGTAGCACTTTCGTTGGGACAGCGCTACTGCTAGTAGTAAGTAGCAGTAGCGTTTCTTCTGAAAAGCGATGCTGCTAACTTTTCCTGTATTTTTAAAAATACAGCTTATTTTCGTTGTGGTTTTATATACAATACTTTCATCGTATGGTTTTATGACCATGATTAGTTATTATATATAACCGTGGGTGAAATGAACGTGGAGTAGATTCAAGTGGATGCAGCATGTGGTGCATGTCGAAAGTACTACTCTAATCCAAACTTGGTCTAGTTTGGATTAGTAGTACTTTCGATGTGCACCACATGTTGCCTCCACTTGAATCTAATCCATGTTCATTTCACCTAGTGATATATATAATAACTCATCATGCTCATATAACAACTTAGCATCATGCATCATCAATCATAATAATAAATAACTCACCATTGGTATCATAATAACAAGTCATACTCATCATCATCGATCATACAACTTCTACTCGATACCACATCATCATCATAGTCACCTAGCCAATCCTACTTAGTTGTTCTTAGCACATGATCATGAGTATTATTAGCTAGGACCTACTACCTTCTCTTAGGTAAAATAGCATAAAACAAGATAGGCCCTGACTCTCCATTATGGAGAATGGAGATTATCCTGTCTCCAATTCTTGCATTTAGCACAATGTTGCTTCCAAGTACCTCCTTACGACTGTCCATACATTTTTTTCATTCTTTGATTTTCATGTCTTCACTGGTTTTAGAAATCTGACATGGACATGTGTGATTCGTAGGATGACATGGCCGTATGTTGAAAACATCAAGGCGACCATTCTGATACATCAGATGAGGCACACAATCCTTCGGGATTTTCTGTTGAAAAACATAATAATAACTTCGTAGTTAGTAATGTAGTTAAGTTTTAAAAGAACTTATGCAAAAGATGCACGGTTGTCGTAATATAAAAAATCTTACCATGGCATCTCCATGCATGTTACCGTAGTTCAACATGTGCACTAGTGGCATGTATTGACCATAATATAGAGGAGTTTGATAATAGATATTGTGATTCTCAAGATAGGTACAAAATGTGATTAGATGATTTTTCTCCTGATAAGTTAACACGGAGCCATCGGTGTAGTAGGTTCTGCCTACCATCTTCTGCACATTGTTTGAAGAATGAAAATAAGCTGTCAATGGAAATAAGCTGTCAACTATTTTAAAATAAACAATATAAATTAGTTAATAACTATGTTTGAGAAACTCACATAGCGGTAGAATTGGAAGCGTATCAACAAGGACCCAAATGTACATATTGTCTTGGTCGATGTCAGGATCACCAAGATCCATGGTGACAAGCATACCCTAATAAAAACCATACATCTTGCAAAGTGCTTCCCAATTTGTGCAACCGAAATGGGTTACGCTCTCAGAATTATACAAATTTACTTCAAAATCCATACCATGATGGGTCCTTAGGTGAATTTTCTTTGTTTCGAAATTTTCATAGTCTTCAAAATCCATCCTCTCCAAGACATAGCGTCTTGCATGGCATGGGATAACCTACTAGAATTGTAGAAGATGAAGATTACACGTTGAAATAGTTGAAGTCATGCTTAATTACGAAAAAATACTTGTCGTTGTTGTGTACCGTTACATCGAAGGTCTCCTGGAGCTTAATGTTGAAGCGTCGACCTTCGTCCAAGTGAGGCCTGTCGCACAGACCCCAGTCGTCATTGCACCAGTTGCACGCCCCCGGAAGACTTTCGTCATCCGATAACGACATTTCCTAGGTTCATAATTCAAAGATTAAACTTGTACAATTCAATATATGTACTAAAAAAACTAAATTAGATCATTATTATTCATCACGGGTTGACTATCGGTCTGCCGAGTCTGTTGGGGAACGTAGTAATTTCAAAAAAAAAATCCTACGCACACACAGGATCATGGTGATGCATAACAACGAGAGGGGAGAGTGTGTCTACGTATCCTCATAGACCGAATGTGGAAGCGTTAGCACTTCGCGGTTGATGTAGTCGTACGTCTTCACTATCCGACCGATCCAAGTACCGAACGCACGGCACCTCTGAGTTCTGCACACGTTCAACTCGATGATGTCCCGCGAGATCCGATCCTGCAAAGCTTCACAGGAGAGTTTCGTCAGCACGATGGTGTGGTGATGGTGATGATGATGCTACCGACGCAGGGCTTCGTCTAAGCACCACTACGATATGATCGAGGTGGATTATGGTGGAGGGGGGCACCGCACATGGCTAAGAGATCAATGGTCAATTGTTGTCTATGGGGCGCCCCCTTGCCCCCGTATATAAAGGAGGGGAGGAGGAAAGGGTCGGGCAAGGTGAGAGGCGCGCCCAGGGGGGCAATCCTACTCCAAGTAGGTTTGCCCCCTCTTTCCTAGTCCTAGTATGAGAGGGGAAGGAAAGGGAGAGGAGGAGAAGGAAACATGGGGCAGCCCCCCTTGCCCTAAACCAATTCAGTTTGGGCCTTGGGGGCGCGCCCCACACTCCCCTTGCTGCCCTCTATTTCCGTGAAGGCCCATGTAGGCCCATTAAGCCCCCCGGGGGGTTCCGGTAACCCCCCGGTACTCCGGTATATGTCCGAAACCTTCCGGAACCTTTCCTGTGTCCGAACATAGTCGTCCAATATATCGATCTTTACGTCTCGACCATTTCGAGACTCCTCGTCATGGCCATGATCATATCCAGGACTCCTGGCTACCTTCAGTACATCAAAACACAAAAACTCATAATACCGATTGTCATCGAACTTTAAGCGTACGGACCCTACAGGTTCGAGAACTATGTAGACATGACCGAGACACGTCTCCGGTCAATAACCAATAGCGGAACCTGGATGCTCATATTGGTTGCCACGTATTCTACGAAGATCTTTATTGGTCAAACCTCATAACAACATATGTTGTTCCCTTTGTCATCGGTATGTTACTTCCCGAGATTCGATCGTCGGTATCTCAATACCTAGTTCAATCTAGTTACCGGCAAGTCTCTTTACTCGTTCCGTAATACATCGTCCCGCAACTAACTCATTAGTTACAATGCTTGCAAGGCTTATAGTGATGTGCATTACCGAGTGGGCCCAGAGATACCTGTCCAACAATCGGAGTGACAAATCCTAATATTGAAATACGCCAACTCAACAAGTACCTTTGGAGACACCTCTAGAGCACCTTTATAATCACCCAGTTACATTGTGACGTTTGGTGGCACACAAAGTGTTCCTCTGGTAAACGAGAGTTGCATAATCTCATAGTCATTGGAACATGTATAAGTCATGAAGAAAGCAATAGCAGCATACTAAACGATCAAGTGCTAAGCTAACGGAATGGGTCAAGTCAATCACATCATTCTCCTAATGATGTGATCCCGTTAATCAAATGACAACTTGTGTCTATCGCTAGGAAACTCAACCATCTTTGATCAACGAGCTAGTCAAGTAGAGGCATACTAGTGACACTATGTTTGTCTATGTATTCACACATGTATTATGTTTCCGGTTAATACAATTCAAGCATGAATAATAAACATTTATCATGATATAAGGAAATAAATAATAACTTTATTATTGCCTCTAGGGCATATTTCCTTCAGTCTCCCACTTGCATTAGAGTTAATAATCTAGTTCACATCTTTTATGTGATTAGTTCACATCTCCATGTGACTAATACTCAAAGGGTTTACTAGAGTCAATAATCTAGTTCACATCGTTATGTGATTAATACCCAAAGAGTGATCACGTTTTGCTTGTGAGAGAAGTTTAGTCTATGGGACTGCAACATTCAGATCAGTATGTATTTCACAAATTTCTATGTCTACAATGCTCTGCACGGAGCTACTCTAGCTAATTGCTCCCACTTTCAATATGTATCTAGATTGAGACTTAGAGTCATCTATATCGATGTAAAAAGCTTGCATCGACGTAACTCTTTACGATGAACTCTTTTTATCACCTCCATAACCGAGAAATATTTCCTTGGCCCTCTAAGGATAATTTTGACCGTTGTCCAGTGATCTACTCCTAGATCACTATTGTACTCCCTTGCTAGAAAGATGCTAAGGTATACAATAGGACTGGTAAACAGCATAGCATACTTTATAGAACATATGACTGAGGCATAGGGAATGACTTTCATTCTCTTTCTATTTTCTGATGTGCTCTGGTTTTTGAGTCTTTACTCAACTTCACACCTTGCAACACAGGTAAGAACTCCTTCTTTGACTGTACCATTTTGAACTACTTCAAAATCTTGTCAAGGTATGTACTCATTAAAAAAACTTATCAAGCGTCTTGATGTATCTCTATAGATCTTGATGCTCAATGTGTAAGCAGCTTCATCGAGGTCTTTCTTTGAAAAACTCTTTTCAAACACTTATTTATGCTTTCCAGAAAATTCTACATTATTTCCGATCAACAATATGCCATTCACATATACTTATCAGAAATGTTGTAGTGCTCCCACTCACTTTCTTGTAAATATAGGCTTCACCGCATGTCTGTATAAAACCATATGCTTTGATCACTTTATCAAAGCATATATTCCAACACCGAGATGCTTGCACCAGTTCATAGATGGATCGCTGGAGCTTGCTCACTTTGTCAGCACCTTTAGGATCGACAAAACCTTCTGGTTGCATCATATACAACTCTTCTTTAAGAAATCCATTAAGGAATACAGTTTTGACATCCATTTGCCAGATTCCAAAAAATGCGGCAACTACTAACATGATTCGGATAGACTTTTAAGCATCGATACGAGTGAGAAAATCTCATCGTAGTCAACACCTTGAAGTTGTCGAAAACATTTTGAGACAATTCGAGCTTTGTAGATACTAACACTACTATCAGCATCCGTTTTCCTCTTGAAGATCCATTTATTCTTAAAGACTCACCGATCATCGGGCAAGTCAATCAAAGTCCATACTTTGTTCTCATACATGGATCCCATCTTAGATTTCATGGCCTCAAGCCATTTCGCGGAATCTGGGCTCATCATCGCTTCCTCATAGTTCTTAGGTTCGTCATGGTCTAGTAACATGACTTCCAGAAAGGATTACCGTACCACTCTGGTGCGGACCATACTCTGGTTGTCCTACGAGGTTCGGTAGTAACTTGATCTGAAGTTTCATGATCATCATCATTAGCTTCCTTACTAATTGGTGTCGAGATCACTAGAACTGATTTCTATGATGAACTATTTTCTAATTCGGGAGAAGGTACAATTACCTCATCAAGCTCTACATTCCTCCCACTAACTTCTTTCGATAGAAACTCCTTCTCTAGAAAGGATCCATTTTTAGCAACAAAGATCTTGCTTTTGGATCTGTGCTAGAAGGTGTACCCAACAGTTTCCTTTGGGTATTCTATGAAGACACATTTCTCCGATTTGGGTTCGAGCTTATCAGGTTGAAACTTTTTTACATAAGCATCGCAGCCCCAAACTTTAAGATACGACAACTTAGGTTTCTAGCCAAACCATAGTTCATATGGTGTCATCTCAACGGATTTAGATGGTGCCCTATTTAACGTGAATGAAGCTGTCTCTAATGCATAAGCCCAAAACGATAGTGGTAAATCGATAAGAGACATCATAGATTGTACCATATCTAATAAAGTACGGTTACCATGTTCGGACACACCATTACGCTGTGGTGTTCCAGGTGGCGTGAGTTGCGAAACTATTCCGAGTTGTTTCAAATGAAGACCAAACTCGTAACTCAAATATTCGCCTCCGCGACCAGATCGTAGAAAATTTATTTTCTTGTTACGATGATTTTCCACTTCACTCTGAATTTTTTTGAACTTTTCAAATGTTTCATACTTACATTTCATTAAGTAGATATACCCATATCTGTTCAAATCATCTGTGAAGGTCAGAAAATAGCGATACCCGACACAAGCCTCAACACTTATCGGATCGCATACATCAGTATGTATTATTTCCAATAAGTCAGTTGCTTGCTCCATTGTTCCGGTGAACGGAGTCTTAGTCATCTTGCCTATGAGGCACGGTTCGCAAGCATCAACTGATTCATAATCAAGTGATTCCAAAAGCCCATCAGCATGGATTTTCTTCATGCGCTTTACACCAATATGACCTAATTGGCAGTGCCACAAATAAGTTGCACTATCATTATTAACTTTGCATCTTTTGGCTTCAATATTATGAATATGTGTATCAATATGACCTAATTGGCAGTGCCACAAATAAGTTGCACTATCATTATTAACTTTGCATCTTTTGGCTTCAATATTATGAATATGTGTATCACTACGATCGAGATTCAATAAACCATTCACCTTGGTTGTAAGACCATTGAAGGTTTTATTCATGTAAACAGAACAACAATTATTCTTTGACTTTAAATGAATAACCGTATTGCAATAAACATGATCAAATCATATTCATGCATAACACAAACACCAAATAACATTTATTTAGGTTCAACACTAATCCCGAAAGTATAGGGAGTGTGCGATGATGATCATATCAATCTTGGAACTACTTCCAACACACATCATTACTTCACCCTTAACTGGTCTCTGTTCATTCTGCAACTCCTGTTTTAAGTTACAAATCTTTAGCAACTGAACTAGTATCAAATACTAAGGGGTTGCTATAAACACTAGTAAAGTACACATCAATAACATGTATATCAAATATACCTTTGTTCACTTTGCCATCCTTCTTATCTGCCAAATGCTTGGGGCAGTTCTGCTTCCAGTGACCAGTCCCTTTCCAGTAGAAGCACTTAGTCTCAGGCTTAGGTCTAGACTTGGGCTTCTTCACTTGAGTAGCAACTTGCTTGCCGTTCTTCTTGAAGTTCCCCTTCTTCCCTTTGCCCTTTTCTTGAAACTAGTGGTCTTGTCAACCATCAACACTTGATGCTTTTCTTGATTTCTACCTTCGTTGATTTCAGCATCACGAAGAGCTTGGGAATCGTTTACGTTATCCCTTGGATATTATAGTTCATCACGAAGTTCTAGTAACTTGGTGATAGTGACTAGAGAACTCTGCCAATCACTATCTTATCTGGAAGATTAACTCCCACTTGATTCAAGTGATTGTAGTACTCAGACATTCCGAGCACATGCTCACTAGCTGAGCTATTCTCCTCCATCTTGTAGGCAAATTACTGTCAGAGGTCTTCTACCTCTCGACATGGGCATGAGTGTGAAATACCAATTTCAACTCTTAGAACATATTATATGCTCTGTGGCGTTCAAAACGTTTTTTGAAGTCCCGGTTCTAAGCCGTAAAGTATGGTGCACTAAACTATCAAGTGGTCATCATACCGAGCTTTGCCAAACGTTATAACATCTGCATCTGCTCCTACAATAGGTCCGTCACCTAGCGGTACATCAATGACATAATTCTTCTGTGCAGCAATGAGGATAATCCTCAAATCACGGACCCAATCCGCATCATTGCTACTATCATCTTTCAGTATAGTTTTCTCTAGGAACATATCATAAGTAAAACGGGGAGCTACATCGCGAGCTATTGATCTACAACATAGATATGCAAATACTATCAGGACTAAGTTCATGATAAATTTAAGTTCAATTTAATCATATTACTTAAGAACTCCCACATAGATAGACATCCCTCTAGTCATCTAAATGATCACGTGATCCAAATCAACTAAACCATGTCCGATCATCACGTGAGATGGGGTAGTTTTCAATGGTGAATATCACTATGTTGATCATATCTACTATATGATTCACGCTCGACCTTTCGGTCTCCAGTGTTCTGAGGCCATACCTGCATATGCTAGGCTCGTGAAGTTTAACCCGAGTATTCTGCATATGTAAAACTTTCTTAAACCCATTGTAGATGACTGTTGAGCTTATCACACCCGATCATCACGTGGTGTCTCAGCACGACGAACTTTGGCAACGGTGCATACTCAGGGAGAACACTTTTACCTTGAAATTTAGTGAGAGATCATCGTATAATGCTACCGTCAAACAAAGCAAAATAAGATGCATAAAGGATAAACATCACATGCAATCAATATAAGTGATATGATATGGCCATCATCATCTTGTGCCTCTGATCTCCATCTCCAAAGCACCGTCATGATCACCATCGTCACCGGAGCGACACCTTGATCTCTATCGTACCGTCGTTGTCGTCTCACCAACTATTGCTTCTACGACTATCGCTACCGCTTAGTGCAGCAATTACAGGGCGATTGCATTGCATACAATAAAGCGACAACCATATGGCTCCTGCCAGTTGCCGATAACTCCGTTACAAAACATGATCATCTCATACAATAAATATAGCATCGTGTCTTGACCATATCACATCACAACATGCCCTGCAAAAACAAGTTAGTCGTCCTCTACTTTGTTGTTGCAAGTTTTACGTGGCTGCTACGGGCTGAGCAAGAACCGTTCTTACCTACGCATCAAAACCACAACGATAGTTCGTCAAGTTAGTGTTGTTTTAACCTTCACAAGGACCAGGCACAGCCACACTCTGTTCAACTAAAGTTGGAGAAACTGACACCCGCCAGCCACCTGTGTGCAAAGCATGTCGGTAGAACCAGTCTCGCGTAAGCGTACGCATAATGTTGGTCCGGGCCGCTTCATCCAACAATACCGCCGAACCAAAGTATGACATGCTGGTAAGCAGTATGACTTGTATCGCCCACAACTCACTTGTGCTCTACTCGTGCATATAACATCTACGCAATAACCTGGCTCGGATGCCACTGTTGGGGAATGTAGTAATTTAAAAAAAAATCCTACACACACACATGATCAAGGTGATGCATAGTAACGAGAGGGGAGAGTGTGTCTATGTACCCTCGTAGACCGAATGCGGAAGCGTTAGCACAACGCGGTTGATGTAGTCGTACGTCTTCACGATCCGGACGCTCCAAGTACCGAACGCATGGCACCTTCGAGTTCTGCACACGTTCAACTTGATGATGTCCCGCGAGCTCCGATCCAGCAAAGCTTCACAGGAGAGCTTCGTCAACACGATGTCATGGTGACGGTGATGATGATGCTACCGACGCAGGGCTTCGCCTAAGATCCGCTACGATATGATCAAGGTGGATTATGGTGGAGGGGGGCACCGCACATGGCTAAGAGATCAATGATCAATTGTTCTCTATGGGGTGCCCCCTTGCCCCCGTATATAAAGGAGGGAAGGAGGAGAGGGCTGGCCAAGGTGAGAGGCGCGCCCAAGGGGGGGCAATTCTACTCCAAGTAGGTTTGCCCCCTCTTTCCTAGTCCTAGTAGGAGAGGGGAAGAAAAAGGAGAGGAGAAGGAAAGAGGGGGCCGGCCCCCCTTGCCCTAAACCAATTCGGTTTGGGCCTTGGGGGCGCGCCCCACACTCCCCTTGCTGCTCTCTATTTCCACTAAGGCCCATGTAGGCCCATTAAGCCCCCTGGGGGGTTCCGGTAACCCTCCGATACTCCGGTATATGTACGAAACCTTTCGGAACCTTTCCGGTGTGCGAACATAGTCGTCCAATATATCAATCTTTACATCTCGACCATTTTGAGACTCCTCATCATGTCCGTGATCATATCTGGGACTCCGAGCTACCTTCGGTACATCAAAACACAAAAACTCATAATACCGATCATCATCGAACTTTAAGCGTGCGGACCCTACGGGTTCAAGAACTATGTAGACATGACCGAGTCTCCGGCCAATAACCAATAGCGGACCCTAGATGCTCATATTGGCTCCCACATATTCTACAAAGATCTTTATCGGTCAAACCGCATAACAACATACGTTGTTCCCTTTGTCATCGGTATGTTACTTGCCGAGATTTGATCATCGGTATCTCAATACGTAGTTGAATCTCGTTACCGGCAAGTCTCTTTACTCGTTACGTAATACATCATCCCGCAACTAACTCATTAGTTACAATGCTTGCAAGGCTTATAGTGATGTGCATTACCGACTGGGCCTAGAGATACCTCTCCGGCAATCGGAGTGACAAATCCTAATCTTGAAATACGCAAACTCAACAAGTACCTTCGGAGACACCTGTAGAGCACCTTTATAATAACCCAGTTACGTTGTGACGTTTGGTAGCACACAAAGTGTTCCTCTTGTAAACAGGAGTTGCATAATCTCATAGTCATAGGAACATGTATTAGTCATGAAGAAAGCAATAGCAACATACTAAATGATCAAGTGCTAAGCTAACAGAATGGGTCAAGTCAATCACATCATTCTCCTAATGATGTGATCCCGTTAATCAAATGAAAACTCATGTCTATGGCTAGGAAACTCAACCATCTTTGATCAACGAGCTAGTCAAGTAGAGGCATACTAGTGACACTATGTTTGTCTATGTATTCACACATGTATTATGTTTCCGGTTAATACAATTCTAGCATGAATAATAAACATTTATCATGATATAAGGAAATTAATAATAAATTTATTATTGCCTCTAGGGCATATTTCCTTCAGTCTCCCACTTGCACTAGAGTGAATAATCTAGTTCACATCTTTTATGTGATTAGTACACATCTCCATGTGACTAATACTCAAAGGGTTTACTAGAGTCAATAATCTAGTTCACATCGTTATGTGATTAATACCCAAAGAGTGATTGAGACTTAGAGTCATCTAGATCGATGTAAAAAGCTTGCATCGATGTAACTCTTTACGACGAACTCTTTTTATCACCTCCATAACCAAGAAATGTTTCCTTAGTCCTCTAAGGATAATTTTGACCGTTGTCAAGTGATCTACTCCTAGATCACTATTGTACTCCCTTGCTAGTAAGATGTTAAGGTATACAATAGGACTGGTAAACAGCATAGCATACTTTATAGAACCTATGACTGAGGCATAGGGAATGACTTTTCATTCTCTTTCTATTTTTTGCTGTGGTCGGGTTTTTGAGTCTTTACTCAACTTCACACCTTGCAACACAGGCAAGAACTCCTTCTTTGACTGTTACATTTTGAACTACTTCAAAATCTTGTCAAGGTATGTACTCATTAAAAAAACTTATCAAGCGTCTTGATCTATCTCTATAGATCTTGATGTTCAATGTGTAAGCAGCTTCATCGAGGTCTTTCTTTGAAGAACTCTTTTCAAACACTTATTTATGCTTTCCAGAAAATTCTACATTATTTCCGATCAACACTATGTCATTCACATATACTTATCAAAAATGTTGTAGTGCTCCCACTCACTTTCTTGTAAATACAGGCTTCATCGCAAGTCTGTATAAAACCATATGCTTTGATCACTTTATCAAAGCATATATTTCAACTTCGAGATGCTTGCACCAGTCCATAGATGGATCGCTGGAGCTTGCTCACTTTGTTAGCACCTTTAGGATCGACAAAACCTTCTGGTCGCATCATATACAACTCTTCTTTACGAAATCCATTAAGGAATACAGTTTTGACATCCATTTGCTAGATTTCATAAAATGCTGCAACTACTAACATGATTCGGACAGACTTTTAAGCATCGATACGAGTGAGAAAAACTCATCGTAGTCAACACCTTGAACTTGTCGAAAACATTTTGCGACAGCTTTGTAGATAGTAACACTACTATCAGCTTCTGTCTTCCTCTTGGAGATCCATTTATTCTTAATGACTCACCGATCATCGGGCAAGTCAATCAAAGTCCATACTTTGTTCTCATGCATGGATCCCATCTCAGATTTCATGGCCTCAAGCCATTTCGCGGAATCTGGGCTCATCGTCGCTTCCTCATAGTTCGTAGGTTTGTCGTGGTCTAGTAACATGACTTCCAGAAAGGATTAACATACCACTCTGGTGGGCACCATACTCTAGTTGTCCTATGAGGTTCGGTAGTGATAACCCACAAGTATAGGGGATCGCAACAGCTTTCGAGGGTAGAGTATTCAACCCAAATTTATTGATTTGACACAAGGGGAGCCAAAGAATATTCTCAAGTATTAGCAGCTGAGTTTTCAACTCAACCACACCTGGAAACTTAGTATCTGCAGAAAAGTGTTTAGTAGCACAGTAATATGATAGTGGTGGTAGCAGCAACAAAAGTAAAGACAGCAAAAGTAATGTTTTTGTTATTTTGTAGTGATTGTAACAGTAGCAGCGGGAAAGTGAATAAGCATAAACCACTATATGGAAAACTCGTAGGCACCGGATCAGTGATGGATAATTATGCCGGATGCGGTTCATCATGGAACAGTCATAACATAGGGTGACACAGAACTAGCTCCAATTCGTCAATGTAATGTAGGCATGTATTCCGTATATAGTCATACGTGCTTATGGAAAAGAACTTGCATGACATCTTTTGTCCTACCCTCCCGTGGCAGCGGGGTCCTATTGGAAACTAAGGGATATTAAGGCCTCCTTTTAATAGAGAACCGTAACAAAGCATTAGCACATAGTGAATACATGAACTCCTCAAACTATGGTCATCACCGGGAGTGGTCCCGATTATTGTCACTTCGGGGTTGCCGGATCATAACACATAGTAGGTGACTATAGACTTGCAAGATAGGATCAAGAACTCACATATATTCATGAAAACATAATAGGTTCAGATCTGAAATCATGGCACTCGGGCCCTAGTGACAAGCATTAAGCATAGCAAAGTCATAGCAACATCAATCTCAGAACATAGTGGATACTAGGGATCAAACCCTAACAAAACTAACTCAATTACATGATAAATCTCATCCAACCCATCACCGTCCAGCAAGCCTACGATGGAATTACTCACGCACGGCGGTGAGCATCATGAAATTGGTGATGGAGGATGGTAGATGATGACGACGGCGACGAATCCCCCTCTCCGGAGCCCCGAACAGACTCCAGATTAGCCCTCCCGAGAGGTTTTAGGGCTTGGCGGCGGCTCCGTATGGTAAAACGCGATGATTTCTTATCTCTCCTTTTTTTCTTCAAAAGCAAATATATAGAGTTGGAGTTGGCGCCGGAGGGCATCCAGGGGGCCACGAGGTAGGGGGCGCACCCTAGAGGGGGGGCGCGCCCCCCACCCTCGTGGACAGGGTGTGGGCCCCCTGGTCTTCATCTTTGGCAAGGATTTTTATTATTTTTTCTAAGATGTTCCGTGGAGTTTCAGGTCATTCCGAGAATATTTGTTTTCTGCACATAAAACAACGCCATGGCAATTCTGCTGAAAACAGCGTCAGTCCGGGTTAGTTCCATTCAACTCATACAAGTTAGAGTCCAAAACAAGAGAAAAGTGTTTGGAAAAGTAGATACGACGGAGACGTATCGTGTAGTAACTTGATCTGAAGTTTCATGATCATCATCATTAGCTTCCTTACTAATTGGTGTAGAGATCACTAGAACTGATTTCTGTGATGAACTATTTTCCAATTCAGGAGAAGGTACAATTACCTCATCAAGCTCTACATTCCTCCCACTCACTTCTTTTGAGAGAAACTCCTTCTCTAGAAATGATCCACTTTTAGCAACAAAGATCTTGCCTTTGGATCTGTGATAGAAGGTGTACCCAACAGTTTCCTTTGGGTATTCTATGAAGACACATTTCTCCGATTTGGGTTCGAGCTTATCAGGTTGAAACTTTTTTACATAAGCATCGCAGCCCCAAACTTTAAGAAACTACAGCTTAGGTTTCTAGCCAAACCACAGTTCATATGGTGTCATCTCAAAGGATTTAGATGGTGCCCTATTTAACATGAATGCAGTTGTCTCTAATGCATAACCCCAAAACGATAGTGGTAAATCGGTAAGAGATATCATAGATTGTACCATATCTAATAATGTATGGTTACGATGTTCGGACACACCATTACGCTGTGGTGTTCTAGGTGGCGTGAGTTGTGAAACTATTCTGAATTGTTTCAAATGAAGACCAAACTCGTAACTCAAATATTCGCCTCCGCGATCAGATCGTGGAAACTTTATTTTCTTGTTACGATGATTTTCCACTTCACTTTGAAATCCTTTGAACTTTTCAAATGTTTCAAACTTATATTTCATTAAGTAGATATACCCATATCTGCTCAAATCATCTGTGAAGGTCAGAAAATAATGATACCCGCCGCAAGCCTCAACACTTATCAGATCGCATACATCAGTATGTATTATTTCCAATAAATCAGTTGCTTCCTCCATTGTTCCGGAGAACGGAGTCTTAGTAATCTTGCCTATGAGGCATTGTTCGCAAGCATCAACTGATTCATAAGCAAGTGATTTCAAAAGCCCATCAGCATGGATTTTCTTCATGCACTTTACACCAATATGACCTAAACAGCAGTGCCGCAAATAAGTTGCACTATCATTATTAACTTTGCATCTTTTGGCTTCAATATTATGAATATGTGTATCACTACGATCGAGATTCAATAAACCATTCACCTTGGTTGTAAGACCATTGAAGGTTTTATTCATGTAAACAGAACAACAATTATTCTTTGACTTTAAATGAATAACCGTATTGCAATAAACATGATCAAATCATATTCATGCTTAACGCAAACACCAAATAACATTTATTTAGGTTCAACACTAATCCTGAAAGTATAGGGAGTGTGCGATGATGATCATATCAATCTTGGAACTACTTCCAACACACATCGTTACTTCACCCTTAACTGGTCTATGTTCATTCTGCAACTCCTGTTTTGAGTTACTAATCTTTAGCAACTGAACTAGTATCAAATACTAAGGGGTTGCTATAAACACTAGTAAGGTACACATCAATAACATGTATATCAAATATACCTTTGTTCACTTTGCCATCCTTCTTATCCGCCAAATACTTGGGGCAGTTCTGCTTCCAGTGACCAGTCCCTTTCCAGTAGAAGCACTTAGTCTCAGGCTTAGGTCTAGACTTGGGCTTCTTCACTTGAGTAGCAACTTGCTTGCCATTCTTCTTGAAGTTCCCCTTCTTCCCTTTTCCCTTTTCTTGAAACTAGTGGTCTTGTCAACCATCAACACTTGATGCTTTTCTTGATTTCTACCTTCGTTGATTTCAGCATCATGAAGAGCTTGGGAATCGTTTCCGTTATCCCTTGGATATTATAGTTCATCACGAAGTTCTAGTAACTTGGTGATAGTGACTAGAGAACTCTGCCAATCACTATATTATATGGAAGATTAACTCCCACTTGATTCAAGTGATTTTAGTACTCAGACATTCCGAGCACATGCTCACTAGCTGAGCTATTCTCCTCCATCTTGTAGGAAAATTACTGTCAGAGGTCTTCTACCTCTCGACACGGGCATGAGTATGAAATACCAATTTCAACACTTAGAACATCTTATATGCTCTGTAGCATTCAAAACGTTTTTTGAAGTCCCGGTTCTAAGTTGTAAAGTATGGTGCACTAAACTATCAAGTAGTTATCATACCAAGCTTTGCCAAATGTTCATAACGTCTGCATCTGCTCCTGCAATAGGTTCGTCACCTAGCGGTGCATCAAGGACATAATTCTTCTGTGCAGCAATGAGGAAAATCCTCAGATCACGGATCCAATCCACATCATTGCTACTATCATCTTTCAATATAGTTTTCTCTAGGAACATATGATAAGTAAAATAGGGAGCTACATCGCGGGGTATTGATCTACAACATAGATATGCAAATACTATCAGGACTAAGTTCATGATAAATTTAAGTTCAATTAATCATATTACTTAAGAACTCCCACTTAGATAGACATCTCTCTAGTCATATAAATGATCACGTGATCCAAATCAACTAAACCATGTCCGATCATCACGTGAGATGGGGTAGTTTTAAATGGTGAATATCACTATGTTGATCATATCTACTATATGATTCCCGCTCGACCTTTCGGTCTCCAGTGTTCTGAGGCCATACCTGCATATGCTAGGCTCATCAAGTTTAACCCGAGTATTCTGCGTATGTAAAACTTTCTTAAACCCATTGTAGATGAATGTTGAGCTTATCACACCCGATCATCATGTGGTGTCTCAGCACGACGAACTTTGGCAACGGTGCATACTTAGGGAGAACACTTTTACCTTGAAATTTAGTGAGAGATCATCGTATAATGCTACCGTCAAACAAAGCAAAATAAGATGCATAAAGGATAAACATCACATGCAATCAATATAAGTGATATGATATGGCCATCATCATCTTGTGCCTCTGATCTCCATCTCCAAAGCACCGTCATGATCACCATCGTCACCGGAGCGACACCTTGATCTCTATCGTACCATCGTTGTCGTCTCACCAACTATTGCTTCTACGACTATCGCTACCGCTTAGTGCAGCAATTACAGGGCGATTGCATTGCTTACAATAAAGCGACAACCATATGGCTCCTGCCAGTTGCCGATAACTCCGTTACGAAACATGATCATCTCATACAATAAATATAGCATCGTGTCTTGACCATATCACATCACAACATGCCCTGTAAAAACAAGTTAGTCGTCCTCTACTTTGTTGTTGCAAGTTTTACGTGGCTGCTACGGGCTGAGCAAGAACCGTTCTTACCTACGCATCAAAACCACAACGATAGTTCATCAAGTTAGTGTTGTTTTAACCTTCACAAGGACCAGGCACAGCCACACTCGGTTCAACTAAAGTTGGAGAAACTGACACCCGCCAGCCACCTGTGTGCAAAGCATGTCGGTAGAACCAGTCTCGCGTAAGCGTACGCATAATGTCGGTCCGGGCCGCTTCATCCAACAATACTGCCGAACCAAAGTATGACATGCTGGTAAGCAGTATGACTTGTATCGCCCACAACTCACTTGTGCTCTACTCGTGAATATAACTTCTACGCAATAACCTGGCTCGGATGCCACTGTTGGGGAATGTAGTAATTTAAAAAAATTCCTACACACACACACATGATCATGGTGATGCATAGTAACGAGAGGGGAGAGTGTGTCTATGTACCCTCGTAGACCAAATGCGGAAGCATTAGCACAACGCGGTTGATGTAGTCGTACGTCTTCACGATCCGGCCGCTCCGAGTACCGAACGCACGGCACCTTCGAGTTCTGCACACGTTCAACTCGATGATGTCCCGCGAGCTCCAATCCAGCAAAGCTTCACAGGAGAGCTTCGTCAGCACGATGTCATGGTGACGGTGATGATGATGCTACCGACGCAGGGCTTCGCCTAAGCACCGCTACGATATGATCAAGGTGGATTATGGTGGAGGGGGGCACCGCACATGGCTAAGAGATCAATGATCAATTGTTCTCTATGGGGTGCCCCCTTTCCCCCGTATATAAAGGAGGGAAGGAGGAGAGGGCTGGCCAAGGTGAGAGGCGCGCCCAAGGGGGGCAATCCTACTCCAAGTAGGTTTGCCCCCTCTTTCCTAGTCCTAGTAGGAGAGGGGAAGAAAAAGGAGAGGAGGAGAAGGAAAGAGGGGGCCGGCCCCCCTTGCCCTAAACCAATTCGGTTTGGGCCTTGGGGGCGCGCCCCACACTCCCCTTGCTGCTCTCTATTTCCACTAAGGCCCATGTAGGCCCATTAAGCCCCCTGGGGGGTTCCGGTAACCCTCCGATACTCCGGTATATGTACGAAACCTTTCGGAACCTTTCCGGTGTGCGAACATAGTCGTCGAATATATCAATCTTTACATCTCGACCATTTTGAGACTCCTCGTCATGTCCGTGATCATATCCGGGACTCCGAGCTACCTTCGGTACATCAAAACACAAAAACTCATAATACCGATCGTCATCGAACTTTAAGCGTGCGGACCCTACGGGTTCAAGAACTATGTAGACATGACCGAGTCTCCGGCCAATAACCAATAGCGGACCCTAGATGCTCATATTGGCTCCCACATATTCTACAAAGATCTTTATCGGTCAAACCGCATAACAACATACGTTGTTCCCTTTGTCATCGGTATGTTACTTGCCGAGATTCGATCATCGGTATCTCAATACGTAGTTGAATCTCGTTACCGGCAAGTCTCTTTACTCGTTACGTAATACATCATCCCGCAACTAACTCATTAGTTACAATGCTTGCAAGGCTTATAGTGATGTGCATTACCGACTGGGCCTAGAGATACCTCTCCGACAATCGGAGTGACAAATCCTAATCTTGAAATACGCAAACTCAACAAGTACCTTTGAAGACACCTGTAGAGCACCTTTATAATCACCCAGTTACGTTGTGACGTTTGGTAGCACACAAAGTGTTCATCTGGTAAACAGGAGTTGCATAATCTCATAGTCATAGGAACATGTATAAGTCATGAAGAAAGCAATAGCAACATACTAAATGATCAAGTGCTAAGCTAACAGAATGGGTCAAGTCAATCACATCATTCTCCTAATGATGTGATCCCGTTAATCAAATGAAAACTCATGTCTATGGCTAGGAAACTCAACCATCTTTGATCAACGAGCTAGTCAAGTAGAGGCATACTAGTGACACTATGTTTGTCTATGTATTCACACATGTATTATGTTTCTGGTTAATACAATTCTAGCATGAATAATAAACATTTATCATGATATAAGGAAATAAATAATAACTTTATTATTGCCTCTAGGGCATATTTCCTTCAGTCTCCCACTTGCACTAGAGTGAATAATCTAGTTCACATCTTTTATGTGATTAGTTCACATCTCCATGTGACTAATACTCAAAGGGTTTACTAGAGTCAATAATCTAGTTCACATCGTTATGTGATTAATACCCAAAGAGTGATCGAGACTTAGAGTCATCTAGATCGATGTAAAAAGCTTGCATCGATGTAACTCTTTACGACGAACTCTTTTTATCACCTCCATAACCAAGAAATATTTCCGTAGTCCTCTAAGGATAATTTTGACCACTGTCAAGTGATCTACTCCTAGATCACTATTGTACTCCCTTGCTAGTAAGATGTTAAGGTATACAATAGGACTGGTAAACAGCATAGCATACTTTATAGAACCTATGACTGAGGCATAGGGAATGACTTTTCATTCTCTTTCTATTTTTTGCTGTGGTCGGGTTTTTGAGTCTTTACTCAACTTCACACCTTGCAACACAGGCAAGAACTCCTTCTTTGACTGTTACATTTTGAACTACTTCAAAATCTTGTCAAGGTATGTACTCATTAAAAACACTTATCAAGCGTCTTGATCTATCTCTATAGATCTTGATGTTCAATGTGTAAGCAGCTTCGTCGAGGTCTTTCTTTGAAGAACTCTTTTCAAACACTTCTTTATGCTTTCCAGAAAATTCTACATTATTTCCGATCAACACTATGTCATTCACATATACTTATCAAAAATGTTGTAGTGCTCCCACTCACTTTCTTGTAAATACAGGCTTCATCGCAAGTCTGTATAAAACCATATGCTTTGATCACTTTATCAAAGCATATATTCCAACTTCGAGATGCTTGCACCAGTCCACAGATGGATCGCTGGAGCTTGCTCACTTTGTTAGCACCTTTAGGATCGACAAAACCTTCTGGTCGCATCATATACAACTCTTCTTTACGAAATCCATTAAGGAATACAGTTTTGACATCCATTTGCTAGATTTCATAAAATGCCGCAACTACTAACATGATTCGGACAGACTTTTAAGCATCGATACGAGTGAGAAAATCTCATCGTAGTCAACACCTTGAACTTGTCGAAAACATTTTGCGACAACTTTGTAGATAGTAACACTACTATCAGCTTCTTTCTTCCTCTTGGAGATCCATTTATTCTTAATGACTCACCGATCATCGGGCAAGTCAATCAAAGTCCATACTTTGTTCTCATGCATGGATCCCATCTCAGATTTCATGGCCTCAAGCCATTTCGCGGAATCTGGGCTCATCGTCGCTTCCTCATAGTTCGTAGGTTCGTCATAGTCTAGTAACATGACTTCCAGAAAGGATTAACATACCACTCTGGTGGGCACCATACTCTGGTTGTCCTATGAGGTTCGGTAGTGATAACCCACAAGTATAGGGGATCGCAACAGCTTTCGAGGGTAGAGTATTCAACCCAAATTTATTGATTTGACACAAGGGGAGCCAAAGAATATTCTCAAGTATTAGCAGCTGAGTTTTCAACTCAACCACACCTGGAAACTTAGTATCTGCAGAAAAGTGTTTAGTAGCACAGTAATATGATAGTGGTGGTAGCAGCAACAAAAGTAAAGACAGCAAAAGTAATGTTTTTGGTATTTTGTAGTGATTGTAACAGTAGCAGCGGGAAAGTGAATAAGCGTAAACCAGTATATGGAAAACTCGTAGGCACCGGATCAGTGATGGATAATTATGCCGGATGCGGTTCATCATGTAACAGTCATAACACAGGGTGACACAGAACTAGCTCCAATTCGTCAATGTAATGTAGGCATGTATTCCGTATATAGTCATACGTGCTTATGGAAAAGAACTTGCATGACATCTTTTGTCCTACCCTCCCGTGGCAGTGGGGTCCTATTGGAAACTAAGGGATATTAAGGCCTCCTTTTAATAGAGAACTGGAACAAAGCATTAGCACATAGTGAATACATGAACTCCTCAAACTATGGTCATCACCGGGAGTGGTCCCAATTATTGTCACTTCGGGGTTGCCGGATCATAACACATAGTAGGTGACTATAGACTTGCAAGACAGGATCAAGAACTCACATATATTCATGAAAACATAATAGGTTCAGATCTGAAATCATGGCACTCGGGTCCTAGTGACAAGCATTAGGCATAGCAAAGTCATAGCAACATCAATCTCAGAACATAGTGGATACTAGGGATCAAACCCTAACAAAACTAACTCAATTACATGATAAATCTCATCCAACCCATCACCGTCCAGCAAGCCTACGATGGAATTACTCACGCACGGCGGTGAGCATCATGAAATTGGTGATGGAGGATGGTTGATGATGACGACGGCGACGAATCCCCCTCTCCGGAGCCCCGAACGGACTCCAGATTAGCTCTCCCGAGATGTTTTAGGGCTTGGCGGCAGCTCCGTATTGTAAAACGTGATGATTTCTTATCTCTCCTTTTTTTCTTCAAAAGCAAATATATAGAGTTGGAGTTGGCGTCGGAGGGCATCCAGGGGGCCACGAGGTAGGGGGGCGCGCCCTAGAGGGGGGGGCGCCCCCCACCCTCGTGCACAGGGTGTGGGCCCCCTGGTCTTCATCTTTGGCAAGGATTTTTATTAGTTTTTCTAAGATGTTCCGTGGAGTTTCAGGTCATTCCGAGAATATTTGTTTTCTGCACATAAAACAACGCCATGGCAATTCTGCTGAAAACAGCGTCAGTCCGGGTTAGTTCCATTCAAATCATACAAGTTAGAGTCCAAAACAAGGGAAAAGTGTTTGGAAAAGTAGATACGACGGAGACGTATCAGGTAGTAACTTGATCTGAAGTTTCATGATCATCATCATTAGCTTCCTTACTAATTGGTGTAGAGATCACTAGAACTGATTTCTGTGATGAACTATTTTCCAATTCAGGAGAAGGTACAATTACCTCATCAAGCTCTACATTCCTCCCACTCACTTCTTTTGAGAGAAACTCCTTCTCTAGAAATGATCCACTTTTAGCAACAAAGATCTTGCCTTTGGATCTGTGATAGAAGGTGTACCCAACAGTTTCCTTTGGGTATTCTATGAAGACACATTTCTCCGATTTGGGTTCGAGCTTATCAGGTTGAAACTTTTTTACATAAGCATCGCAGCCCCAAACTTTAAGAAACTACAGCTTAGGTTTCTAGCCAAACCACAGTTCATATGGTGTCATCTCAAAGGATTTAGATGGTGCCCTATTTAACATGAATGCAGTTGTCTCTAATGCATAACCCCAAAACGATAGTGGTAAATCGGTAAGAGATATCATAGATTGTACCATATCTAATAATGTACGGTTACGATGTTCGGACACACCATTACGCTGTGGTGTTCTAGGTGGCGTGAGTTGTGAAACTATTCTGAATTGTTTCAAATGAAGACCAAACTCGTAACTCAAATATTCGCCTCCGCGATCAGATCGTGGAAACTTTATTTTCTTGTTACGATGATTTTCCACTTCACTTTGAAATCCTTTGAACTTTTCAAATGTTTCAAACTTATATTTCATTAAGTAGATATACCCATATCTGCTCAAATCATCTGTGAAGGTCAGAAAATAATGATACCCGCCGCAAGCCTCAACACTTATCAGATCGCATACATCAGTATGTATTATTTCCAATAAATCAGTTGCTTGCTCCATTGTTCCGGAGAACGGAGTCTTAGTAATCTTGCCTATGAGGCATTGTTCGCAAGCATCAACTGATTCATAAGCGAGTGATTTCAAAAGCCCATCAGCATGGATTTTCTTCATGCAGTTTACACCAATATGACCTAAACAGCAGTGCCGCAAATAAGTTGCACTATCATTATTAACTTTGCATCTTTTGGCTTCAATATTATGAATATGTGTATCACTACGATCGAGATTCAATAAACCATTCACCTTGGTTGTAAGACCATTGAAGGTTTTATTCATGTAAACAGAACAACAATTATTCTTTGACTTTAAATGAATAACCGTATTGCAATAAACATGATCAAATCATATTCATGCTTAACGCAAACACCAAATAACATTTATTTAGGTTCAACACTAATCCCTAAAGTATAGGGAGTGTGCGATGATGATCATATCAATCTTGGAACTACTTCCAACACACATCGTTACTTCACCCTTAACTGGTCTATGTTCATTCTGCAACTCCTGTTTTGAGTTACTAATCTTTAGCAACTGAACTAGTATCAAATACTAAGGGGTTGCTATAAACACTAGTAAGGTACACATCAATAACATGTATATCAAATATACCTTTGTTCACTTTGCCATCCTTCTTATCCGCCAAATACTTGGGGCAGTTCTGCTTCTAGTGACCAGTCCCTTTCCAGTAGAAGCACTTAGTCTCAGGCTTAGGTCTAGACTTGGGCTTCTTCACTTGAGTAGCAACTTGCTTGCCATTCTTCTTGAAGTTCCCCTTCTTCCCTTTTCCCTTTTCTTGAAACTAGTGGTCTTGTCAACCATCAACACTTGATGCTTTTCTTGATTTCTACCTTCGTTGATTTCAGCATCACGAAGAGCTTGGGAATCGTTTCCGTTATCCCTTGGGTATTATAGTTCATCACGAAGTTCTAGTAACTTGGTGATAGTGACTAGAGAACTCTGCCAATCACTATCTTATATGGAAGATTAACTCCCACTTGATTCAAGTGATTTTAGTACTCAGACATTCCGAGCACATGCTCACTAGCTGAGCTATTCTCCTCCATCTTGTAGGAAAATTACTGTCAGAGGTCTTCTACCTCTCGACACGGGCATGAGTATGAAATACCAATTTCAACTCTTAGAACATCTTATATGCTCTGTGGCATTCAAAACGTTTTTTGATGTCCCGGTTCTAAGCTGTAAAGTATGGTGCACTAAACTATCAAGTAGTCATCATACCGAGCTTTGCCAAATGTTCATAACGTCTGCATCTGGTCCTGCAATAGGTTCATCACCTAGCGGTGCATCAAGGACATAATTCTTCTGTGCAGCAATGAGGATAATCCTCAGATCACGGATCCAATCCACATCATTGCTACTATCATCTTTCAATATAGTTTTCTCTAGGAACATATGATAAGTAAAACAGGGAGCTACATCGCGGGGTATTGATCCACAACATAGATATGCAAATACTATCAGGACTAAGTTCATGATAAATTTAAGTTCAATTAATCATATTACTTAAGAACTCCCACTTAGATAGACATCCCTCTAGTCATATAAATGATCACGTGATCCAAATCAACTAAACCATGTCCGATCATCACGTGAGATGGAGTAGTTTTCAATGGTGAACATCACTATGTTGATCGTATCTACTATATGATTCATGCTCGACCTTTCGGTGTCCAGTATTCCAAGGCCATATCTGCATATGCTAGGCTCGTCAAGTTTAACCCAAGTATTCTGCGTGTGTAAAACGGTCTTACACCCATTGTAGATGAATGTTGAGCTTATCACACCCGATCATGACGTGGTGTCTCAGCACGACGAACTTTGGCAATAGTGCATACTCAGGGAGAACACTTTTACCTTGAAATTTAGTGAGAGATCATCTTATAATGCTACCGTCAAACAAAGCAGAATAAGATGCATAAAGGATAAACATCACATGCAATCAATATAAGTGATATGATATGGCCATCATCATCTTGTGCCTTTGATATCCATCTCCAAAGCACCGTCATGATCACCATCATCACCGGCGCGACACCTTGATCTCTATCATAGCATCGTTGTCATCTCACCAACTATTGCTTCTATGACTATCACTACCGCTTAGTGATAAACTAAAGCAATTACAAGGCGATTGCATTGCATACAATAAAGCGACAACCATATGGCTCCTGCCAGTTGCTTATAACTCCGTTACAAAACATGATCATCTCATACAATAAATATAGGATCATGTCTTGACCATATCACATCACAACATGCCCTGCAAAAACAAGTTAGACGTCATGTACTTTGTTGTTGCAAGTTTTACGTGGCTGCTACGGGCTGAGCAAGAACCGTTCTTACCTACGCATCAAAACCACAACGATAGTTCGTCAAGTTAGTGTTGTTTTAACCTTCGCAAGGACCGGGCGTAGCCACACTCGGTTCAACTAAAGTTGGAGAAACTGACACCCGCCAGCCACCTGTGTGCAAAGCACGTCGGTAGAACCAGTCTCGTGTAAGCGTACGTGTAATGTTGGTCCGGGCCGCTTCATCCAACAATACCGCCGAACCAAAGTATGACATGTTGGTAAGCAGTATGACTTGTATCGCCCACAACTCACTTGTGTTCTAGTGCATATAACATCTACGCAATAACCTAGCTTGGATGCCACTGTTGGGGAATGTAGTAATTTCAAAACATTTCCTACGCATACACAAGATCATGGTGATGCGTAGCAACGAGAGGGGAGAATGTGTCTACGTACCCTCGTAGACCGAATGCTGAAGCGTTAGCACAACGCGGTTGATGTTGTCGTACGTCTTCACGATCCAACCGATTCAAGTAACGAGCACACGGCACCTCCGAGTTCTGCACACGTTCAACTCGATGACGTCCCGCGAGCTCCGATCCAGCAAAATTTCATAGGAGAGTTTCGTCAGCACGATGGCGTGGTGACGGTGATGATGATGCTACCGACGCAGGGCTTCGCCTAAGCATCGCTACGATATGATCGAGGTGGAGACGGCTAAGAGATCAATGATCTATTGTTTCCTATGGGGTGCCCCCTTGCCCCGTACTTAAAGGAGGGGAGGAGGAGAGGGCCGGCCAAGGTGAGAGACGCGCCCAAGGGGGGGGGGCAATCCTACTCCAAGTAGGTTTGCCCCGTCTTTCCTAGTCCTAGTAGGAGAGGGGAAGGAAAGGGAGAGGAGAAGGAAAGAGGGGCCCGGCCCCCCTTGCCCTAAACCAATTCGGTTTGGGCCTTGGGGGTGCGCCCCACACTCCCCTTGCTGCCCTCTATTGGGGTTCCGGTAACCCCCCGATACTCAGGTATATGTCTGAAACCTTCCAGAACCTTTCCGGTGTCCGAACATAGTCGTCCAATATATTGATATTTACATCTCGACCATTTCAAGACTCCTCGTCATGTCCATGATCATATCTGGGACTCCGAACTACCTTCGGTACATCAGCACACAAAAACTCATAATATCAATTGTCATCGAACTTTAAGCGTGCGGACCCTACGTGTTCGAGAACTATGTAGACATGACCGAGACACGTCTCCTATCAATAACCAATAGCGAAAAATGGATGCTCATATTGGCTCCCACATATTCTACGAAGTTATTTATCTGTCAAACCGCATAACAACATACGTTGTTCCCTTTGTCATCGTTATGTTACTTGCCCGAGATTCGATCGTCGGTATCTCAATACCTAGTTCAATCTCGTTATTGGCAAGTCTCTTTACTCGTTCCGTAATACATCATCCCACAACTAACTTATTAGTTACAATGCTTGCAAGGCTTATAGTGATGTGCATTACCGAGTGGGCCCAGAGATACCTCTCCGACAATCGGAGTGACAAATCCTAATCTCGAAATACGCCAATTTAACAAGTACCTTCGGAGACACATGTAGAGCACATTTATAATCACCCAGTTATGTTGTGACGTTTGGTAGCACACAAAGTGTCCCTCCGGTAAACGGGAGTTGCATAATCTCATAGTCATAGGAACATGTATAAGTCATGAAGAAAGCAATAGCAACATACTAAATGATCAAGTGCTAAGCTAACAGAATGGGTCAAGTCAATCACATCATTCTCCTAATGATGTGATTCCGTTAATCAAATGACAACTCCTGTCTATGGTTAGGAAACTCAACCATCTTTGATCAACAAGCTAGTCAAGTAGAGGCATACTAGTGACACTATGTTTGTCTATGTATTCACACATGTTTTATGTTTCCGGTTAATACAATTCTAGCATGATATAAGGAAATAAATAATAAATTTATTATTGCCTCTAGGGCATATTTCCTTCAGAGTCTAGCACACGGGAACAAAGGAGAAGCGACCCCCACGACAACAATCGGGATTTTTCGTCCTCTCATATGTGGTGGAGACTCGATCTCACTCACTGATTCCTCTCTGGCATTCGCGACTGTCGATGATGGTCGTTACTCCTCCTTCCCCTAGTGCATAACAAAGGTCTAGCACCCGGAGAAGAAGGAGAAACGACCCCCACGACAACAGTCGGGATTCTTCGTCCTCTCTCATATATGGTGGATACACTCCCCTCACTGATTTTTCGACCGTCGGTGATGGAGCCTCGACAGACTTAAAGTCAACCCGAAATGTCGTTTAATTAATTTTCTAGCACAAGTCATGCCAGAATTCATGGAAAAATATGGCATGATCTTTGCTAAAAAAAGGACATATCAAGCGCCTGAAATTTGCCGGAACGGAAATTAATCAACACACCGACAAAAGATAGGCCACTCGGAGGTGTAACCTGCAAACATGGCCAGCCACTTGGTCAAGCACATATCCTATTTGAGCAACACAAGATATACATGTTTATATCTACATCATATGAGCATTCATACTTGATGGTCATTGCATTTCAATGGTTCAAAATATAAAAAAACATTTCAAAATGTCTTATAGGACTCGTATTGACATGGAGATTTGGCAGGTCTCACCTCGAGGTCGGAGGGGGTCGGTGACGGGGAAGATGGCGGTGATGATGGAGGGGCTCATTGATTTATGCAAAAAAAACAAAAACCCTATAAGCATAGTGCTCTCCAATTTGATCATTCAAAGTAGGAGTAGTTTTCCAATTTGAGCATTCAATAAGCACCTAGAATTCTGTTAAATACACCTAAAACACCTAAATTCTATTAAGTACACCTAATTAAAAACCTACATTTTGAACATGATTCGGTCATAACTAGCTAGGGTTCATACTACATATCCTAAAATACCTAAATTAAATTAACAACATGGGGTGGCTGGTCTCACCTCGATCGAGGTCGGAGGGGGTCGGTGACGGGGACAACGGCGGGGATGATGCAGGGGTACTCCTAATTTCCTATTCTATTCAAATTTTCTAAAAATTTCCTATTCTATTCAAAAGACCTACATTTACTTAATTTTTTCAATTTCATATTTTATTCTATTCAAATTTACTTATTCAAAATTTCTAAAAATTTCCTATCCTGTTCAAGAGACCTACATTTACTTATTATTTTCAAATTAGTTATTCAAATTTTCTAAAAACAAAATATAGTAAAAACCTACATTTAACAAAAACTAAAACCTATTTACAGAAAGGGGGAGGGGAGGAGGAGAGAGCAGGAGGGGAGGAGGAGAGAGGAGGAGGAGAGAGCAGGAGAGGGAGGAGGAGAGAGCAGGAGAGGGAGGAGGAGGAGAGAGTAGGAGAGGGAGGAGGAGGGGGCTGCCGGAGAGGGAGGAGCAGGAGGGGGCGCCGACGCCGGAGAGGAAGGAGGGATCGACCTTGGGTGGAGGAGGAGGACAGCGACGGCGACGGCGACAGCGATGGCGGTGAGGGCGACGGAGGCGACAGAGGCAATGAGGGAGTGTGAGGGGGAGAGTGAGAGGGCGCGCGCGGGTGGGCGGCTGGTTTGGATAAGGGGCCTTAGTGGTAGCGCTTGCCCGTAAAAACCGCTATTGCTAAAACCTATAGTAGTAGCG
Source organism: Triticum dicoccoides (assembly GCF_002162155.2). Lineage (NCBI taxonomy): Eukaryota > Viridiplantae > Streptophyta > Magnoliopsida > Poales > Poaceae > Triticum > Triticum dicoccoides. The sequence continues at coordinate 763,535,926 of NC_041384.1, read as the reverse complement.
CTCTACGTAAAAACGCACTACTGCTAAAACCTATAGCAGTAGCGCTCTCTATCAAAACGCGCTACTGCTAATGCTAAGCATGTAAAAATATTCAAAAATACATTGGTCATCAATGATCTTTTTGTGTAGAATCTAAATTGTCAATAGGAATCTTCTTCGGTTTAAGAACCGGCGAAGATTCCTATTGCGGCCACAGATCCTACACATAGAGTCAAACGAAGACCAAGTGGTTGTGATGGTTTGAGAAGCACCGTATTTTAAGGTGGTAAAAAAATTGTTCACGGAGCGAGGTGGGACTAAACTTTGGTCTTCTTAGGAGGGGACTGAATTTATTAGTAGCGCTTGTCAGGGAAAAAGAGCTATTGCTAACTTCAGTCCCCTCCTAAGAAGACCAAAGTTTAGTCCCACCTCGCTCCGCAAACAATTTTTTTACTAGTGCTATTGCTAAGATCCGTAGTAGTAGCGCTTTCTACGCATAAGCGCTACAAGTGTCCCTAGCATACCTGGAACGGTCTGTCAGTTTTAGTAGTAGCGCGTTTTCTAGCTCCAGCGCTACTGCTATGCTCATATTAGCAGCACTGGTGCTGCCCAAGCGCTACTGCTATTTAGCAGCAGCGCTTGTTTTGTAAAAGCCCTACTGGTGAGCTTGGGCACCGAATCACCTTGTCCTCCTCCCTCTCTCTCTCTCTCTCTCTCTCTCTCTCTCTATATATATATATATATATATATATATATATATATATATATATATATATATATTACATGTGGGACCAATAGAGCAAGGGGAAATAGGAAGAAAAAAGCTTCCTAGATCTCTGGCCATGTCGGTGGCCACTGCACATGGTGGAGGTGGCTCCGTGGCTGGAGGCAGCCCGCAGACTCCCGCGTCAAGGACTCCCTCCTCGCTCTTGCTCGGATGCTCCCTCTCCCTCTCTGCTATCTCCTCCTGGTGGAACCCTAGTGCCGGCTTGGTCGGAGTCGCGCGCTCGTCTCCGACCACCCCAACGAAATGAGAGCACAAGGGTAGGGGGCGCGCCCCCCTGCCTCGTGCCCCCCCCCTTTGGTCCACCGACGTACCTCCTGCACCCATATATACCTACGTAACCTAAAACTTCCAGAACGGAGATTAGATCAGGAGTTCCGCCGCCAGAAGCCTCCGTAGCCACCAAAAACCAATCTAGACCCGTTCCGGCACCCTGCCGGAGGGGGAATCCTTCTCCGGTGGCCATCTTCATCATCCCGATGCTCTCCATGACGAGGAGGGAGTAGTTCTCCCTCGGGGCTGAGGGTATGTACCAGTAGCTATGTGTTTGATCTCTCTCTCGTGTTCTTGAGATGATACGATCTTGATGTATCGCGAGCTTTGCTATTATAGTTGGATCTTATGTTTCTCCTCCCCCTCTTCTCTCTTGTAATGAATTGAGTTTCCCCTTTGAAGTAATCTTATCGGATTGAGTCTTTAAAGATTTGAGAACACTTGATGTATGTCTTGTCGTGCGTATCTGTGGTGACAATGGGATGCCACGTGATTCACTTGATGTATGTTTTGGTGATCAACTTGCGGGTTCCGCCCATGAACCTATGCATAGGGGTTGGCACACGTTTTCGTCGTGATTCTCCGATAGAAACTTTGGGCACCCTTTGAGGTCCTTTGTGTTGGTTGAATAGATGAATCTGAGATTGTGTGATGCATATCGTATAATCATGCACACGGATACTTGAGGTGACATTGGAGTATCTAGGTGACATTAGGGTTTTGGTTGATTTATATCTTAAGGTGTTATTCTAGTATGAACTATAGGGCTGTTTGTGACACTTATAGGAATAGCCCAAAGGATTGATTGGAAAGAATAACTTTGAGGTGGTTTCGTACCCTACCATAAACTCTTTGTTCGTTCTCCACTATTAGTGACTTTGGAGTGACTATTTGTTGCATGTTGAGGGATAGTTATGTGATCCAATTATGTTAGTATTGTTGAGGGAACGTACACTAACGAAAGTATGAACCCTAGGCCTTATTTCCTATCATTGCAATACCGTTTACGCTCACTTTTATCACTTGCTACCTTGCTGTTTTTATTATTTCAGATTTCAAATACCTTTATCTACTATCCATATACCACTTGTTTCACCATCTCTTCGCCGAACTAGTGCACCTATACAATTTACCATTGTATTGGGTGTGTTGGGGACACAAGAGACTCTTTGTTATTTGGTTGCAGGGTTGCTTGAGAGAGACCATCTTCATCCTACGCCTCCTACGGATTGATAAACCTTAGGTCATCCACTTGAGGGAAATTTTCTACTGTCCTACAAACCTGTGCACTTGCAGGCCCAACAACGTCTACAAGAAGAAGGTTGTAGTAGACATCAGTGTGTAGCGCCCCCTCCACAGTTTACTCCTCCGATCATATTGTCGTAGTGCTTAGGCGAAGCCCTGCGTGGATCACTTCACCATAACCATCACCACGCCGTCATGCTGACAAAACTCTCCCTCGACACTTTGCTGGATGAAGAGTTCGAGGGACGTCATCGAGCTGAACGTGTGCAGAACTCAGAGGTGCCGTACGTTCGGTGCTTGATCGGTCGAAACGAGAAGAAGTTCGACTACATCAACCGCGTTGTCAAACACTTTTGCTTTCGGTCTACGAGGGTACATGGACGCACTCTCCCCCTCTTGTTGCTATGCATCTCCTAGATAGATCTTGCGTGAGCGTAGGAAATTGTTTGAAATTGCATGCTACGTTTCCCAAAAGTGTTGACATATAAATGTGTAGCCCACCATGTTGGAAATATTCCCTAGAGGAAATGATATTGTATTATTATATTTCCTTGTTCATATTTAGGAGTTTATATTTCATGCTAGAACTGCTATGATCATGGAACATGCGATTCAACGGAATACTCATATGCATGTGTGAAATAATAAATACGAAAGAATAGGTTCCTAGTCTTGCCTCTAAGACTGTCTCAAGTGTTGTTGGTGATCATGTTTTCTAGATCTTAGGATATCATTAAGTGTAACGATGGTCCTGAAACAAAATTGAGAGTATAACATTAGAAGAACGATCATATTGAATCGACCCGAACTTGTTTGTTATACTTTGAGATACTTTGAGATAATATCGTCTGAAATCAATTATTATAACTCAATGTGTTAATGTGTGTTTTAGTTCGTCAGACACTGAGAATATCATAGTCATTTCCTACTATCTGGTGGACTTTGGGGTTTCTCACACATCACTGTAACAGGGTGATCATAATGACAATTTACAGGTTCATCAGAAAGTTTGACAAGGGGACTAGATAGCTCGAGAGTAGGATTTGCTTCTCCGATGATGGAGAAGATATTCTTAGGGCCCCTCGGTGAGACGGTGATACGTCTCCAATGTATCTATAAATTTTGATTGTTCCATGCTATTATAGTATCAATCTTGGATGTTTTATATGCAATTATATGAAATTATATATCATTTTTGGGACTATCCTATTAACCTATTGCCAAGTGCGAGTTGTTGTTTTTTGACTGTTTTTGGTTTTCCAAGAAATCAGTACCAAATGAAGTCCAAACGCTACGAATTTTTTTTTCGATTTTTTCTGGACAAGAGAGACCCTAGAAGCTTTGGGAGGAGACCAGAAGGAAAACGAGGAGACGACAAGGCAACAGGGCACACCATGTGGCCTTGTGGGCCCCTCGTGGGTCCATCTCACATAATTCTACCTCTATAAATTCTCTAAAATTGGGAAACCAATAGAGAGCCACCCAAAATATTTTTTCCGCCACCGCAAGCCTCTGTTCTTTTGTGATCCCATCTGGAGGCCTTTTTCGGTACTCTACCAGAGTGGTAATCGATCATGGAGGGCTTCTACATCAACCTTGCTACCCTTCCAATGATGTGTGAGTAGTTTACCACAGACCTATGGGTCTAGCTAGTAGCTAGATGGCTTCTTCTCTCTCTTTGATCTTCAATACAATGTTCTCCTCGATGTTGTTGGAGTTCCATTGATGTAATCTTCTTTTGCGAAGTGTTTGTTGTGATCCAGTGAATTGTGAGTTGATGATCAGATGATTCATGAGAAATATTTGAGAATTTATAGAGGTGGATATAGCCAGGAACTTGGTCATCTAGCTTGAAAGCCATGAACCCTCATTGACAGTAGTCCATTTTGCGAACACTATTTTTAAGTAATCATTTTATTCCTAGTTTACCATTTTCCTGGAAATTAGTACACATAGAAGGACTACATGCAAACGAACTTCATTTTTTGAGTCTTTTTTCATTTTCTTTCACTTTTTGCAAAATGAGGTCAACATTGCTATTCATAGAGAAGGGTTGAAATATGAAGTTTTTTTTGTGAATAATGCATATAATCCTACATAAGTACCTTAAAATGATTTTTTCCACTTTTTGCAACCAAACTATAACACACTTGTAGTCAATTTTGAATTACTTTTGGTAAATGTCCAGAAATTCATTTAATCAATGGAACATAGAAAAAAATCTCAAAAACTGAAGATCTTTAGGAAGTAGGCCTCCAATATGGTCCATTGCATGTGAAAATTGTAAAAGTTCAATTTTCAATCTTATTTTTGGTACTTGCTTCACAATTGTTTTTTCATTTTTGCCACCTGAAAAATTATTTATTTACTTTTATAACAAAAATTTGGAATCTCCCATTGGCAATCATGTCTGGCATGCTAAGCCCCATGTTTGTGCCAAATATCATCACCTTATATGGAATTATGACATGGATATGGTCCATTTCATGTGAAATTTGTAAAATTTCAAATTTCAATCTTATTTTTAGAGTGCGGCGGCCGGAGTAGGGGACGAAGCAGTCGATTTTGTTGTTACAGTACATCAAAGCACATTCAACTCACAGGGATGGAAGAGGATGGTGCGGCGGTCTCGGAGGTGCTCTCATTTCGTTGGGGTGGTCGGAGACGAGCGCGCGACTCCGACCAAGCCGGCACTAGGGTTCCACCAGGAGGAGATAGCAGAGAGGGAGAGGGAGCATCCGAGCAAGAGCGAGGAGGGAGTCCTTGACGTGGGAGTCTGCGGGCTGCCTCCAGCCACGGAGCCACCTCCACCGTGTGCAGTAGCCACCGACATGGCCAGAGATCTAGGTAGCTTTTTTTCTTCCTATTTCCCCTTGCTCTATTGGTCCCACATGTAATATATATATATATATATATGGGTGCAGGAGGTACGTCGGTGGACCGAAGGGGGGGCACGAGGCAGGGGGGCGCGCCCCAGGGGGGTGGGCGCGCCCCCTACCCTCGTGAGCTCCTCCTTCATCTTCTGACATAGGGTCCAAGTCTATCCGGTAGGTTTCCTTCCAAAAATAACTTCTCCAGTTGATTTCATTCCGTTTCGACTCCGTTTGATATTCCTTTTCTTCGAAACACTGAAGTAGTTAATTTTCTATTTATTTTTCCAAAAGAGGACTCGTCCAACATTTTGTGTGACACTAAAAAATTCTGTAAAATATGCACATGCCTAGTGACTATCAAATGTATCACCTAAAATCAGGCCAGAACATCATCGAAGTTGTCGACGGCACTGCCTCGGGAGGAAATTAATTGGTGATGTTTTTTGTCAAAAATAATGATCTTGGGCAATGTTTTTTCGTCACAAGGATTTTCTTCACGAAAAATGATCTCGGATAGAAATCAATTGTTCCATTCACCAGCCACACAGGTTTATATCCAGTGTTACCCACTTTACATGAATAGATCCCTTAAAAATAATAGTAACAATCTAGTATTCACGACTCATCTTAATCATCTCAACTTTATCCTTGCATATATAAACAAATGCCCAAGCCAGAGACAGACAAATCTGAGTAACCTTAGTGTAAGTGTGTGTCTCTGAGCAAGAAAAGGAACCCAACAAAATCATCTTACGTATGAAATATCTTCTAATGCATAACTAGTCCTTTCTTGCTGAATAAATGAAGTAACAGGGTTGTAATTGCCATCAAGCTAACTAATCGATAATGGTAAGTAATGGGTTATTATGTTGCGCATTAGGATGTCCATTACTCAATTCTTCATGGTGTTCCTTTTACTATGTAGATAAACAAGAAATAGTGCTACCTCGTCGGATGAGAACCATGATGAATGTGTTTTAAGCTATATATTCTTTCATGCATTCCATTCCTTTTAGGTGCATTGTTAAAATTCTTATCCTAATAGTCGTTGTCTATCCACATTCATATGATGCATACATTGGACTAAGATTATAGGGATTGACTATTCGTCATCCTGGTTGAGGAAGAGTTATTCTTCACCCTCTCTATTTTACCATCAATGCACCATAATTTTACGTTCCGTAAGTTTTATCTTTTTTCCAACGTAAAAAGAGACCGTAAGAAAATATATAATCATCGTAAAAAATATTTTATATTATGTAAAATTACAAACGTAAAAACATAGTGTAAAATACACATAAACTACAAATTATCTTGTCTTATAACTTATATTTTTATTTTCTTATGCCAAATTTGACGTAGTGAATCAATAGAAATGTAATTATTTGAATTCTAAACATAACTTAATTATGAAATGATCATAAGATTACCGGGGGTA
>NC_041384.1:763508115-763528961 GCF_002162155.2 Triticum dicoccoides | reverse complement strand
AAATATATGCATCTGGCCAAAGCATTAGAAATTGAAAATTCGCTCACTCTTATCATAGTGCACATAATAGGTAATTGAAGTCATTACATCAGCATGTGAATATTCAGATTTCTTGTATGAATAAGCGACTAAAATATTACAAATGTGTGGGAGGCTATCTAGGCATCCACAGACCCTTCACCCAACTACAGGAGAAGCTGAGACCTCACTGCCACCCTCACTGGCATTCACATAGGGCCAGTTCTTTTGAGCCATGGCTTTTACATAAGCTGCGGTGGAAATAAGCCCTTGATAAGCTGCCGTGGAAATAAGCCCATGGAATTAAGCCATCCAGTTCTTTTGTCCGAGCTTATGTTCCAAGTTCTCTGATGAAAGTCTACAATACCCCTAAAATGTCCAAAAACTAGGTGCAAATGAGCACTGCACTTCATGAAGATATGTCAACGGAAATAGTCTATCTGGGCGGTGGCGTCGGAGGTACAGGAGGCAGCGGCTGGGCGAACGGCGGAACGTGAGGCAGCGGCCGGATTGGACGAGCTGCTGCGGCGGCGGCGGAACGAGTAGAGGAGCTGGCTGTTAGCAACGGGAGGAGCAGAAGAGCTGGCGGTTAACGGCGGCGGCGGGGGCGATTGTAGGGGACGGCTAGCGTCGACGGCGCCTGATGGGAACCGGCCTCGTCGGTGGCGCTGATGGGGAACGGCGGCGGCGGCTTGAATCGGGTGAGGAACCCTAGCTCTTGTGGCAGGGACGAACGCGAGGGGGCGAGGGCTCTGGACCTCTGGTCGATTCGTTTTTCTGGTGTCTCGCTCGGTTGTTGGGCTTGGTGGCAAAATCGCTGTAATTAAGTGTAAAAATCAGTGGCAATGGAGTATACCCCTTCGACTTTGAGTGGGCTTCTGCGGGAAGCACCCCTCCCCCCAGCTTTTTCTCATTGTGAAGGAGAGAGTTGTGGAAATAAGCTAAGCCCTATACTTCAAAACGAGTTATTTTGAGCTTCTGACTTATTTTGACAATAAGCTTGTAGAAGCTACAAAAGAACTGGCTCATAGGCTTTCCTGGTGGCTGTGTCCGGCAGCAGCGAGGAGGACAAGGGTCAAAGACCAGACGACACCTCACCTCAAGCATGATATAATGAGCTAGCCCGATATGGTCTTCTTTCGGTTGCTTCTTCTCTCGATTCTTACTTATTCACCATGTTTTATTTCTTTTTTATTTCTATTTATGTATATATACGAATTTTTACACATACTTTGGGGAAAATACTAATATACTTAGTTCTTAAAATTGATGAAGCATTAAATATTTTTGAAAAATATAAAGGTTTCTTTTCTTCGGTTGGAAGAAACTGTTCCTAATATTTTAAAATTTTAACATGTTTTGAAATATGTTCATGACATTCTCTTTAAAATCTTCACGGAAATATAAATATTTGCTTACATAATTTCTAAAAATATTTGTGCCATTCAAATAAAATTTTAGAACATTTAAAAAATGCCCGTGTCTTAGAAAATATATTTATGCCGCTTTGAAAAATATATTCAGGCAATGTGCAAAGTTGTTCACGTAACTTTTCAAAACATATTTTGTACCATTAAGATAGGATTCATGATATTTAAAAAACATGCAGATATTTGAAAAGAATGTTCATGATATTTTTAGAAAACTACAACACATGTAAAAATGTTATGTGTGTGTTACTGTGCTTAGAAAATATTCAAAGTGCATTTCACAAATATTCAACTTATGTTTGGGAAAATATTTAATTCCAATGAAAAAAATTGACATGTATTTGATTTTTTCGATGGATTCAAAATTTGTTTGACGTGTATTAGTAAAAAATGTTAATTTATATTTTAGAAATGAAAATAAAAACTAAATAGAAAATAAGAAAACCCGCTGAAACCATAGAGAAAAATGTAGAAGAGCATTCCCAAGCCAGGTGGAAAATTCCTATGACCGGTATGTACCAGTATGGATAAGCTCAATGAAACCACTGTGATCCAGGACTTCCTTTGGTCTTGCAATAAGCAAGAAAAAGCACTGGCACCAATACCTGTGTAGAAGCTTCCCAAAAGCTGGATGCATGGGATGGCCCATGAGCGTAGGGTGGGGGGCATTTTCTAGACCAACTCCACTATTATCCCTAGGGTGATGGCCCATGAGCCAGTTTGTCTTTCTCAAATTTCGGTTTCATCATTATGGGCAGCCCGGTGCCTATAGTTCTCGCTTGCGCATAGTCCGGGGAAGGTCCAAGCACTTTGGGTCTTTAGTACGCAGCCTTTCTCTACATTTCTACAAGAGGCTGTAGGAGTTGAACGCATGACCTCATAGTCACAAGGCAGCAGCTTTACCACTACGCTCCCCTTCCGTTTCATCATTATGGTTTTCTAAATTTTGGTTTTTGTTTGATTAGTTTTTTTCCATAGATTGTTTCATTTGGTTATCCATAAAACATGAATAATTATTTATATCAAAATGAACATTTTTTCTGAAATAGGAATATTTTATAAATTTTGTAAATATTTTAAGAATATGTATATTTTCTAAAACATTTCTAAACATTTCTTTTGAAATTTGAGAACTATTTTATAAATGAAAAAAATTGGAGGACGTTGTGAGAAATTTTTGAAAGTTGTATTTCAAAAAACGTGACATTTTTTTGATTTTTTTTCCACTCTACGTGTCAGTGAATATTGGATATACCTTTTGTTTGTTTGTTCGTTTTTTTTTTACCTTGCGTTTGTTTGTTCTTTATTTTAACAAATGCCACAACATGCAAGGGCTGGCTGTGGATCAGCCCTAGTTGTAGCCATACCGTCCTGGACTATTATTTCCCAGCAAAAATATAATTCTATCACAATAATGGTGCTTCTGTTCCCCCAGTAGGGTACGTGAGGGCAAAAAATCACCATCCCTATTTGGCGTCATAAGCAATGGTACCCACGTGGGAGCAACTAATCAAAGAGTGCTCCTTCGGGTGCCTCCTCAAGAGTCATTTGGCGCACTCTTAGCCGCCGCCATGCGTCACACTATAGGCGTGCCTTCCAGGTCTTTTTTTTTTTGCACGCTGTTTTGGCTCTTAGATTATTTTTTGTTTTTTTTCCTTTTCGATTTTCCTCAGCTTTTCTTAGGTTTTGGACCCAAATAAATTTTGACGTGAAAAACTTGTTTTCCTTCTTTTTTTCTTCGGCGGGAGACACGGATTTGCTTCCACGAGAGGCACGGCCGAGCATCTCGTAAAAGGGGGGAAATGTATTTTCTTTTTTCCCTACGATGAGAGGCACGAATTTACTTCTCATAGAGACACGGATTTGTTTTCGCGAGAGGCACGGCCGTGCCTCTCAAAAAGGAAAAATACATGTTTCTTTTCTTTTTTCTTCCGCGAGTGGCACGGATTTAATTCTCGTGGAGGCACGGATTTGCTTCCTTGAAAACCGAAAAAATGCATTTTCTTTTGTTTTCCTACTACGAGAGGCATGGATTTACTTCCCCTAGAAGCACAGATTTACTTCTGCGAGAGGCACAACCGTGCCTCTCGGAAAAGAAAAAAACGTGTTTTCATGGAGGCACGGATTTCCTTCCATGAGAGGGACTGATTTACTTCTCGTGAAGGCACGGATTTGACTACGCGAGAGGCACGGCTATGCCTCTCGCAAAAGGGGAAAACACATTTCTTCTTATTTTTTCTACCACGAGAGGCACAGATTTACTTTTCGTGGAGGCACAGATTTGCTTCCGCGAGGAGCACGGCCGTGCCTCTCAGAAAGGAATAAACATGCCCCTGGTTCGGTTTTTGATGTCCGATTTTTTCGTGAAAAAAATTCATCGAAACCTATCAAGATTTGACCTAGTTCTAAAGATCTCGACATGATGCAACGGTGAAAACGGTTCAAGATTTCGATGGACGGTTTGAAAGATAAAACATTTTGAATAAACGAATCTACGAAAAAAATGAAAACTCTCATGCTGGGACAAGTGGCCTTCATGCAGTGCAACACTTGTCGTAACCTAGTTAGGTGGGAGTGATCTTTCCAATGAGTTTTCATTAACTAGTGATTTTGTACCCCCGTTAACCATACAAGGCGCACAGGGGTCGATCGCATTGGGCTGGCCCATCTAAGATAGTTGCCGCCAGAAGCTCATCTCGGTTGTTTTATCTATTTTTGGTTGTTGTTTTTTCTCATTTTTTCTTTTTCAGTGTTTTTTTCTTTTTTTCCTTCCTAGTTTTTGGATCTGTTTCTGGTTTTTTTTTCACATTTTTTGTTCTTTTAATACGCGATTGTTTTCAAATTCGTTTGTTACAAGTCCATGAATTTGTTTATCATTTTTTGTGAATTTATTTTTCAAATTTGTGATTATTTTTCAAATTCACAATTTTTTATTATTTTTGTGAAAAAATTCAGACTCACAAACATTTTTTGCAATTTCGAGGACTTTTACAACTTATGAAACTTTATGATATTAATGATATTTTTACCAAGTTTTATTTAATTTTCCAAATTCGTCAACAGTTTCAGATTTACAATTTTCTTGAAATCTATTAACTTTTTCAACTTATGGTCATTAGTCAACCGGTCGAACATACAGAAGATGAATGTTTTTGTAGACACAACAACAGATCAACTAACTAAAGGGTACCCCTTGCAGGAGCCCTACAATGGTCATTTTTGTGGGCTGAGAGCAAGCCAAGTGGTGCGAATAGCCGCAACCACATGTCGTGTGCTGGATACATTCTCTACACTTTGTTTTTATATTATATTTTTACATGATTTTGGGTTTCGGATGTGTTTTTTATAGGTATTTTCAGCTTTTCGGTTTCCTCTTGTTTTTTCTAGGTTTGGGTTGAAATATTTTTTCCCACAAAAAAATTGTGCTTCCACGAGAAGCGCATATGTGCTTCTTGTGTGGGCATAGATTTGCTTCTAGTGGAGGAAAAACATATTTTTTGCACTTTTTCCCTCCATGAGACACACGGATTTGCTTCTCGTAGGTGCACATATTTGCTTCGACGAGTGCTTCTCGAAAATGAAAAAAAATAGTGATAATTTTTTTCTTCCACGAGAAGTACATATTTGATTCTCTTGGAGCCACAGATTTTCATCCGCAAGAAGCAGGCCCTGAAAGGGAAAAATGTGATTTCTTTTCTTACACGATTTCTTTTTTGCTTCCACGAGGCACATATTTGCTTCCGTGAGAAGCACAGAGAAAGGGAAAGTAAGGATTTTTTGCATGATTTTTTTGCTTCCACGAGAACCATAGATTTTTTTTCTGGTGGAGGAAAATATCTACTTCTGTAGGAAGCTATTGCTTGTTTTCTTTTTCTGCTTCCACGAGAAGCAAAGATTTGCATCTCACTGAGGCACAGATATGTGCTTCTAGAAAACAGGAAAAATAAAAAAAATGTGCTTTCTGCTCCAGGGTTTTTTATGAAAAAAGTTCATCGAAACCTATTAACGTGGGATCTTGCTTGAAAGATCTTAACACGAGAAATCCAATGGTGAAAAAATTTCGGGATTTGAACGCATGGTTCAAATGATGAAACATTTTGAGAAATGAATCTACAAAAAAGGGAAAACTTACAGGTTGCGACAAAGTGTCGTACATGCAGTGCGCCACTTGTTAGTGCCTGAGAAGATGCGAGTGAATTTTCCAAAGGGTACCCCTAGACTAATGATTTCAAACAAACATGCGAGGGAGACGACCAATCGAGCCAGTATCTCGCGTCTTGTGGGCCGGCATACGCGAGAGGGGTTGTAAGCGTCATTACGCTATTCAGTTCATAAGGCGTTGACTAGGAATCCTCGGGAAAATCAGTAGTTCAGGCGACACTCCCTTCGGCTGGCTGGCCGGTCGACCTAGTTGGGCCTCAGCCCATGCAAAGTGGCAGAAAACAAAAAATACAATGATAAATAGTAAAATATTCCAAACAATAAAAAATAATGTTCTACCATTTTTAGAAAAATTACTCATATTTATAAAAAATCAATTAGGAAATATCTTAGCACATCTATAAAATATACAGGAATTTAGAAAATTGCACGAATTTCAATTGTTTTGGAAAAATTAGCAAATGTTGGTGATTCTGAATTCCTGTCTTTTGGTCTCATTTTAGCAAATGCCATGGTGCCTACCATAGCATGTGTTCGCATCAGTTCGAGTGAATTGCCTATGTTGTCTAAAAATATCCCCGATCCCATCTGCCCTCCTGGGTCGCTCCCGTCCGGGAGGCTCCATCCCCGATCCCACCACCGCACTCTCCTCGGTGTGCACCCACCCGTCGCCCGTAGCCGGTGTGGCGGCGGCGCCTTTCCCGTCTAAGGCGGAGGGTAGTGATGCGTCCACTACTACATTAGCAAAAGTTGATCAAGCTACAAATTCTAATATGAAAATGATGAGCGCCATAGCACATGAGATTCCACCGGCACATGAGATTCCACCGGAAGATGATGTGAAACCCAACTTCAGAACGCCTCCACAGCAAATTCTTATTGGATCGGTCCTCATCAATTATTATCCAGAGTCCTTGGAAATAAATCCCAGTGCACGACCCAGGAACCTATCCGAAAAGCATCAGGTTACCAAGATGTAGCAAGTATATTTTATGCGTGCGGCCTTCTAGTATTTAGTTAAGAAAACGTGTCAGAGTTGGTAAGTACTAGGACGTGCTAGTACGGAGTACTACTAGTTGTTAGGGGTTAAAGCGTTTTTAAATAGGGAAAGACCTTGCTGATTAGGCAAGTAACAGAGTCCTAGTCGGTTAGTACTTAGAGCCTGCGCGCTCCTTAAATAAAAGGATACGGCCGTGTAACAAGATCAGATTGGTTTTTAGTCGTGAGTTACATAAAGCTACAGAAAACGTCCCATGTCGGGGGACATCAAATATCTTTGTTGCTGATCTGTGAGGATTTTGTTGCTGCTGCGCGTGGAGTTGATCTAATCTACTCAACGCTAGTTTTGATCTTACGGTCTTGCATCTTCGCTTGACCGAAATTTCTTATTGCCACTGCTAGTACCGTGAAAGGTCGGGCCGACGAACGACTCGCCATCTAGTCGAGTCTTTATCAAGTGGTATTCAGAGCTAAGGTTGTTCACGGTATTGTGTTGATCAAGATGTCGACCTCGGTCAACAAGGAAGACGAGGTTGTTGCTAATTCTCAGGAAATTGTACGTCCAGTGTACGCGGATGATATTCCTTAAAATATTCAGGATGGTTTTGACCACACATGCAACTACATCAAGCAATGTCATGATGCGCTCGGCAAAAGGATAGATGTCCTGATCACTCGGTTTGATGGTTTGGCAGATATCATCAATATGCCGGCATCGAATTCTGCACCACCACAGACTGCTCCGGCTGCTCCACTGCATTATGCACCACCAGCTCGCGACGGACATACCGGCGTGCATGATCGCCGTTTGGCGGCACACCCTCATGCTGGAGATGATGGTTTCGATGATGGCATTGACCATGCGGGGTACGCGCCACGACCACGACACTATGAGCCTCGTCCCGAAACATCCGTTCGTGGTGGAGTGCATGACCGAGTTGGTCAAGCTGTGCGTGTGCCTTTGGATGATGGAATTGGGCGCATAAAAATTTCAATCCCTTCGTTCTCCGGCAAGTGCGAACCAGAAGGCTATTTGGAGTGGGAGATGCGTGTTGATCAAATTTTTGATGCCCATCATTATAGCGAGGAGAAGAAAGTTCAACTTGCTGGAATTGAGTTCACCGGATACGCGCTAATTTGGTGGAATCAAATTTGTCGTTCAAGACATCGGCCGACGACTTGGCGAGGTATGAAAGAATTCATGAGGCGACGTTTTGTTCCTGAGCACTATAAAAGAGATTTGTACAACAAGTTGCAGCGGCTCTCTCAAGGTAATATGAGTGTTGATGAATATTACAAGGAGATGGAATTGCTTATGATACGTACAGGGACAACGGAGGATCCGGAGGCGACTATGGCTCGTTTCTTTAACGGGCTAAATATCGAGGTGCAGGATCGTGTTGAGATGGTGGTCTACTACAACATACAAGATCTTGTGCACCAAGCTGTGCGTGCGGAACAACAGATTAAGCGACGCCAAGTCAACATTGTTCCCACTACCACTTTGAACACATGGCGACGCTCGCAGTATAAGAGTGAGGATGTCGGTCCTAGCTCCAGGGCGACATCATCAAATCACTCTCATGGTTCCGTGCAAAAGGATGCTTCAAAATCAGGACTGTCGATGGTTGATTCTAGTGCACAGTCGACCGGACGCACTAGTGACATAGAGTGTTTCAAGTGTGGAGGAAGGGGACATATGAAGCATGAATGTCCTAATGAGAAAAGAGTGTTGCTCACGAGAGATGGCTATGCATCCGCTAGTGATGAAGAGGCAGTTTTTAACACTTCTGGTGAAAAATTTGAAGATGTTGAAGATGTGGTTGCGAGTTTTGAAGCTGCTGAATCATATCCATCTTTGATGGTGCAACGGGTGCAAGAAGATCGCATTGAGGATAAGGGGCAGCGATGGAATATTTTTCAAACTCAATGCAAAATCAACAACACTAATTGTAAGTTGATCATAGATGGAGGAAGCTACACCAACGCAGTCAGTAAGGGATTGGTGGAAGCTTTGGGGTTACCTGCATGGAAGCACCCTCAGCCACATCGTGTTGAGTGGTTATATCAGTCTGGCAAACTAAAAGTTACTCACAAGGTGCGTGTCCGTTTTTCCGTTGGTGACTATATCGATACAATTATCTGTGATGTGTTGCCAATGGATGCATGTCATTTGTTACTGGGGAGACCATGGCAATATGACCGTTGTGCCACACACGAAGGCCGGTCCAACACTTACTCCTTTTGGGATGCTGGAAGACGACGTGTGTTGCGGACTATGTTTGCGGGAGAAATCAAAATAGATACAAATGTTTCACTGGAAAAGAAGGTCATGAAGTTTAGCGCAAAACCGAGGACGGTTTTGTTTCAAGGAGGAGGGGATGATGCGTCCACTACTACATTAGCAAAAGTTGATCAAGCTACAAATTCTAATATGAAAATGATGGGCGCCATAGCACATGAGATTCCACCGGCACATGAGATTCCACCGGAAGATGATGTGAAACCCAACTTCAGAACGCCTCCACAGCAAATTCTTATTGGATCGGTCCTCATCAATTATTATCCAGAGTCCTTGGAAATAAATCCCAGTGCACGACCCAGGAACCTATCCGAAAAGCATCAGGTTACCAAGATGTAGCAAGTATATTTTATGCGTGCGGCCTTCTAGTATTTAGTTAAGAAAACGTGTCAGAGTTGGTAAGTACTAGGACGTGCTAGTACGGAGTACTACTAGTTGTTAGGGGTTAAAGCGTTTTTAAATAGGGAAAGACCTTGCCGATTAGGCAAGTAACAGAGTCCTGGTCGGTTAGTACTTAGAGCCTGCGCGCTCCTTAAATAAAAGGATACGGCCGTGTAACAAGATCAGATTGGTTTTTAGTCGTGAGTTACATAAAGCTACAGAAAACGTCCCATGTCGGGGGACATCAAGTATCTTTGTTGCTGATCTGTGAGGATTTTGTTGCTTCTGCGCGTGGAGTTGATCTAATCTACTCGACGCTAGTTTTGATCTTACAGTCTTGCATCTTCGCTTGACCGAAATTTCTTATTGCCACTGCTAGTACCGTGAAAGGTCGGGCCGACGAACGACTCGCCATCTAGTCGAGTCTTTATCAGGTAGGGGAGGGCACCGTGACGACGCTTTTCGGGTGCCGACAGGGCGTTGGAGGCGGTGCTAGATGGCGCGGCCCTAGTGGTCGGGCCCTGGTTCCAGCCGGAGAGGCGAGCAGCGGTGAAGCTCCCGCGGCAGCAGCTGGTCTGACCTAGGCCTTTAGGGCCCGATCTGGGCCATCTGGACCTTTTCTAGACGATCTACTGCATGCGTGTGGCGCTACGGCCGCATTTTCCTTTGTTAATCCGACCGGTGGTGGGGGCGGGGGCTGTTGTTGCTGTATAAGGAGGCGGTCCTAGGGTTATTCTCGCGCAAAGGTGTTGATCTGCTTGTGGCCAGCCCTTCTTGATCTGGCCGTTGACTAGTTCTGGAATGATCCACTGGAGACCTTCATCGGGCGCATGACTCCTCTAGATTGCTGCATTTGATGTGGTCCGGTCATGTGTGTCCTTATTTATCAGCGCGTGCGGCTTCAAAAGGGCGTGGCGCAAAGCTCTGTTGTCTGTTGGCATCATGGGACATGTTGATGTTTTGATTTCCATGGTGTAGACAGTTGTGTGGAATGTCACAACAACTAAGATATGAGGGCTAGTAATGGAGGACATAGTCTTTGAGGCGGTGAAGACTATGCTTGGAGATTCGTGAGTTGCAGTAGCGACCTCGGCAAGTGGGGACGGTGGCATTGGAGGAGTACAAAGTCTTATTTGTGAGGGTGAAAATCCAAAGTCATATTTAAAGTTTGTTTAAATTTGTATTAAAAAATGCTCACCGTGATTTTAGGTTTTCACCGAGGTCATATTTAAAGTTTTTTAAAATTTGTATTTAAAAATGCTCACTGTGTTCAGTTTGTATTTTAAAATGCTCACCATGTATTCAAAAAATAATTATGTATTAAAAAAATATTGATTATTTAAAAGTGTTCATTGTGAATCAAATATTGCTTGCCATGTATTTGAAAATGTTCATCAAATAAATGAAAAGGTGCATCAAGTATTAAAATGTTCAGCGTGTACTTACAAAGTATCCATCTTGTATTAAAAAATGGTCATTGTGTACTATTAAACGTTTATCATGCATTAAAAATTATTTACTTATCATATTTTTAAACATATAGTTGTTTTAAAAATGCATGATTTTTTCAAAAATTGCAAGAACGTTCTAAAATACAAGGAAAACTTTTTAAATTATAAACATCTTTTACATGCATCATCACATTTTTTGAGATCTCAAGAACATTGTTTTGCCTCTAGATTTTTAACTTGGACATATTATACTCTTGAGTAATTTCTTTAAACTATTTTCATTTTTTTATTTGGATCATATGTATTGCAGATTAATCCATTATGTGCGCTCAAGCAAAGTGCACTATCGTGTCAGTCAGTGTTCTCTTTTTCTTCGTTTAAAATTGTTTATTTTTCCTGATAGTTTGATCCTGGGCCGGCCCAAATCTCCTTCACAGCAGGCGGCGCGAGTTTCTGCTTCGCTGCAAGCAATGTATAAAGTATAAAGGCACCCTAGCTAGCCAGCTATCTGGTGGGCTGGGCTTCCACTCTCCCAGCCCGACAACAAATTCCACTCTCCCAGCCCTGCAACAAATCTGTGATAGCGGCCGACAAAGTTTACTTGGAAATGTTAACATGCTTCAATAGTCGTGTACGCAAGTCAAAATATGCTTGTCACAGTAATGAATTTCTCCTATAAAAAGTTATGTATTTGAAAATATTCATATTTATTTAGAAATATTCAAATATTTGGTAGAGTTGTTCATGTTTGTGTGGGGGTATGTTCATACACTAAAAATGTTCACATATTTCCCCCAAAAGGGAAAAACATCACAGAAAATAAGGCTAGCAACATGAAGCACACAATAAATGAGAGGAATGAAATAACTACATAATCACTATTTCGACACTTCAGCTCATGGCTAGGCTTCACATGGTCTTAACATGTGATTATTTTAATGAATAGCGTGTTGGTCGAGTCCCGAACTTATGACTTGTTGGTTCTAGTGGATGCATGATCCACGCGGTTACTCCAAAATTTCAGGGCCATCAAATATATTTCCACAAGTGAAACACAAGCTCAAATCACTAGTAGTGAATGTTGAGGCGACCTCCATACCTACACAAACTTTCTAAAAGCATGAGTCCGTACTTTGGAATCTTTCAGACGATCCGAAAATACCAAGAGTAACAAGCCATACAATGAGCTCAAGATGGATTCATATTCTCCAGGGGCAGCTCGTCTTTCATTTCCTGAAAGGTTTGACGGCATTTGAGAAGTCTGGATCTTCAACAACGGTGGGGAGAGACTGCAAGCTTAGATTTTGCCGATGCCCATACATAAATTTCCGTATAAAGCTGGGAAGAGAAATGACCACATGTTGGAATATGGAATTTTCTTTTGCAAGGGGATAATAAACTAGGAAGGGAATGGGGATGACTCGCTCAACAGGCGGACGCAATACGGCGACTTGTAGGCAGCCCGGCGATAACCCATGGTGAGGCGAGTGAGCCAAAATTGTGGTGACTGGCTTGGCTTCCCATGGACCAAAAGGCCACTTACAACTCGAGAGGTTACATGCATGTGACGTAACTATTACACGCACCGACGAGACACACCTACTACATAATACCGCTTGCTTGCCTCTTGGGTGGTTTAGGCACTGTCTCACGCATGCATGCACATATTAAGTATCTAAAATAGTACTCCCCCCGTTTCTGAATTACTTATCACAAAAATAGATGTATGTACAATTAAAATACATCTAGATACATTTAATTCTTAGACGAGTAATTTCGAACGGAGAGAGTAGGAGCCAAGCACACCCTCATATGCATGCTTCACCACTCATCAGTAAGTATAATTCCAATAAGCAGCTAGCTAGACACCAATACCCCACCGGGGATGCGATTTGGACCGTACGTTGCACCACGCGTGTTTGCACAAGCTAGCCTAGCTAGGCCGGAATGAAAAGTTAGAAGAATACAAGAGTGATAGAGATGTGTGAGTGACAGATGCGACAATCAAGTTGGTGACATCAGGCACGGCAATAAGCCCAACGAAGGATCCAGATTAAGGCCAAGTGGAATAAGCCTACGGGCTGATGTGGCATCTACGGCTCCACCTAGTTGAAATTAGGGGGGAGGGCAGTAGGGCAATTTGCAGGACAACTTCAACGCGCCGACACAAATGGATGTGGGTTTGTCTATTTTTTTTTTCATTTTGGTTGCCTGAGCGGACGAGCATGTTGATTTTTTGGTTTGGGTTGGCCGGTGCGCCTAATGCGGCCGACGAATTATCCGCATGGTCTTAAAAAAACTAAAAAAGCCCATAAAATTTAAAACATGCAAATAAATTAAATATAATTGTACAATAAAACGGCCGGTCAACCACCAGCCAAAGTCCACTTAAACATAATTAAAGATAGAATAAAAACTTAAAAAAGGCCCCTCCCAGCCGCACAGTAGCCCTAACGTCGCCCTCATCGTCAGAGTCGGTAATGTCGAAAAAGGGCGGTGGCGGCGCAACCCACAGAAAGGCGTGCTGGTACGCCGCCTGCGCTGCCTCCTACACCGTTTCCTGCGCGGCACGCATGCTCCTCCTCCTCGCGTGCACAGCGCTGCCGGCGCTCCTCCTCCTCACGCTCCAATTGCATGAGGCGTTGCCCTTCTTCCCGCTCCTCTGCCAGCCCACGCTGCCTCCAGTGTTTGAGATGGGGGTCGAGGTGCCATCCGTGGGGGAGGTTGACGTCGTGCCACGGCAGTGGGACACGGTACTACTAGTGATACCACACACGGTGCACTGTGATGTAGAGCCGGTCTCGTGGTCGACATGCCCTCCCTGCCCATGGCACCAACGCTAAAGCGTTCGTCGACGACACGCAGGATGCGAACGTCGAACTTGCACTTCCCCTTCCCCTTGTTGAAGAACCCCATGGTGGATACATGGGCTAGCTAGGGTTTTCTGTTGTCGGTGAGGGAGTGAGGGTGGCCAGATGTGGACGGAATTGGGAGAGCAAGTGGATGAGGCCGGCCCCTCCCAATTTAAAAAAAAACTGGACTCCGGACTGTTCCAGCCGCTGCCATGTGGGACGAAGTTAGGTGGATGCATTCACTATGACCATGTGGGGTAGTTGGGTGGCCGACACGCGCACCCATGGTGGACACTGAGCAAACGCGCGATGTGTCATTCTCGTGTGTCTACGTGAACGCAAATCAGACGCAAATTTGGATAGGGAATGCATCCAGACGTGCAGCGAGTCAACCAAATATGGGTTTCCATCGGCGCATTGGGCCGGAGTTTTCCTCCGTTTCCACCCAAATAGACACAAGCGGATGATATGCGTCGTTGCGTTGGAGTTTCCCTTGGTTACGCATTTTGCATAGAAACCGATGGTGGGGGTGTGCCTACCGGATTGCGGTCGGATCTACCTGGATATCACACCTCATCAATGGCATGTAACGCAAGGGGGTGGCAAAGGCTCATTTCTGCCGATGCTTGGTGTATGGTCTAGGAGGCGCGGCGGCGGCCTCTAGCGGTGCGTGATGGCCTTTTTGTATGGTTGTGCAGCAGTCCATGGTGGCTCGGCAGGTCATCTCGCAGCGACGACGCGGCACGACTCCTACATTGGCTCATCTGCGGCGAGCTCAGGTGCGTGCTTCCAGAGTCCTTCTATGGAGGCAAGTTGTGGTCGGGTCGTCACCGCTCGTTGATGGGCGGGTGCCTGGTGCTTGCCAGGAGCGGACCCAGGTGGGCAGTGTTTTGGCTGGTGTTTAGCGTTCTCTAGTGGTGGTGCGACAGATGTTCTCGTGACTGGCCGCACCATGGTTGGACATGGGGTGTGCTTGCTAGGCTGAAAACCCTGTCTGGCTTTGGCTACGTCTACGAAGGCGGTGTCTGTGGACGTCATCACCTTTTTGAACTCTTCATCATGGTTGCTCCTGGTGCATTGTCATGCTCCTAGTGAAAATCTTGATCCTTTCAATCGAGCTGTGGCAGCGCTTCGGTATCGTTTCCTTCCTGAAGATACCATGTTGGAGCTCATGGTTCGCCAGCGTTTAGCTTCGCCTCCTCGCGGTGGGTTGTTCACGGTTGAGGGTGCCATCGACTCCATAGTGATGCTTAGTGTCCATCTATTGTCTAACTGTAGTTGTATTGGGTGATGTTGCTGAAATTTAGCATCACCTCATATATATCTTGCCTTGGATGCGTGTGTTGTGGTGATGTGGTGTTTTGCGTCGGTTTGTATGGTGATCATTGCTTTACATATAAAACAAGGCGAAAACCTTTTTCTTCCAGTAATCAACCTGTGGTGGTTATACAGATGGATTAAACTCCAGGTTTGTTGCTTTGCGTCTTGTTAAGCTGGAATATTTTTTTGGGTGTGCTTAGGTCTCAGTCGATTGAGATTTAGCAAAGTCTCGATTAAAGTAACATAACATACAATCGAAAAAAAAGAAAATTTTGCATGGATTCTAATCACTGTTCAAGATATCTTTCGATATGCCGATAAATCGGCCGATTTATCGCTTAACGCTGTCAGACAGATAAGATAAATCGGCCGATAAATCAGCCGATATGGCGATAAATCGGCCGATATGCCGATAAACTGGCCGATTTACCCCTTATCATGGGTCGGCCGATAAGTTCCCGATAAGCGATATCCCCAACATTGATTCTAATGTAAGATCTTACGGATATACTATCGACCGAGACTTGACAAAATCTAAGTCGACCAAGACTTCGCAAGATTGTATTTTTTTTCCGCTGGGACGTGATCACCTTATTGATAGTGAGGTACGCGCGGTGATTTACCAAAACTCTTCAACTAGTGTCCCGCACTGTGAGTGTGCGTGCTGCGTGCATGTGGTGTCAGTGGTGATGGTGTGCATATATGATATGTACGCGTCTATGCTGTACTCACTCGATGTTTCTTGGAAAAGAGAGAGAGAGAGAGAGAAATGGAGGGCCAGCTAGCCAGCACGGATCGACGAAACGAATATATGATCGGTGCTGCTGTACTTGGTAAAAAGAGGCAATCATCAGCAAGGACGACATATGCGACCCCTTGAAAAATATATGGATGGATGGATCCATCATCCACGGCACTGTCCGTCCTGGTGGCTGGTGCGATTGATATACTAGTGATAGATGTGCATTGACATCAGCCTCCACTCCACTTGCCGGCCGGGCCGGCAGCTTATCGCTATCTTCCTCCTCTATCCCCAATCGAAAGGAAAGCAAAAGCAAGCAAAGAGCATGTAGATCCATGACGTGTGCCCATGGATGCGACCTCACCTGCCCCTGCCCCTGCCCGACCGCCTATAAGACGGCCGTCGACCACACCACCTCCCAAGTGGAGTCCTTCATTCCATTCCGTTCCATTTCCATACGTTTCTTCCTCGAGTCAAGTGGCTCTTGATTGATCCCACCACCAGCCGCACCACCAACGTCTTCTGTCCGTAGCTCCTTGGTGCCTAGCTGCTGTGTTCACATCACATCTCCATCGATGAAGACGAAGCAGGCTTCCAAGGCCAAGGTGGCGCCGTCGCCGGGGAAGGAGGAGGAAGCAGTTGCACCGGGTGGTTTCCGCAAGGGGCCATGGACGGAGCAGGAGGACATGAAGCTGGCGTGGTTCGTGCGGCTCTTCGGCGAGCGCCGCTGGGATTTCTTAGCTAAGGTGTCAGGTTTGCAAGGTGGCGGGTGACCCATGCCGTGCCATGCATGCGCCATGCATGCATGCATGTCTGGGACCAAAATATGATGTAGCCATGGTCCTTTGTGTGCTAACGCTCTCGGTCTCCGCCGGCACCTCTTGCTCTTGTGTTTGTCTTGGCGACAGGTCTTAACCGGACGGGGAAGAGCTGCCGGCTCCGGTGGGTCAACTACCTGCACCCGGACCTCAAGCGCGGCCGGATGAGCCCCGAAGAGGAGCGCCTCGTCGTCGACCTCCACGCCCGCTGGGGCAACCGCTGGTCACGCATCGCCAAGGCCATGCCGGGGCGCACCGACAACGAGATCAAGAACTACTGGCGCACCCACACCCGCAAGCTCCACAAGGACACGCGCGCCTCTGCTGCTTCGGCCTCTACGACCACGTCCACGTCCATGTCGGCGGCGTCTCCGGCCACCACGTCCAGCTCCTCCTCTTCAACGATCGACGACGACAACAACTCACATCACGGCCACCGCGACCAAGAGACGGCGGCCAGCCAGGAACAAGCGGATAACCAGCTGCTCTACACCGCCGGCATCGGCATGGACAGCCACCTCCTTTGGAACGACGCCATCATGGACTCCTACGCATGGGGAGCCGCCGTGCCGTCGATGATAGTGCCGCCGCCTTCATCGCCGGTGTGGGACTACTGCTGCTCGGATTCGCTCTGGGGGATAGGCGACGACGAGGTCGAGTACAAGAAGATGCTCGCCGTCGCCGGTGCCTCATGATCTTTTTCATACACGATCGATCTTTGCTTAGCCAATTACTAGCTGCCAACTAGCTGAAGATGCTTACGTGCATGCGTCCAAGTCATATCCTAGCTGAGACGAGACTTGATATGTACTCTCCATGTGATCAGTGCATGCCTGCCTTGGGATTTATGCTTTTGTACATGTAATCTCCATGTGTATGTATGATAGAGTAATAACTACACATATGCATGTAATTATTTTTATTATGGTATAATTTTCAATATCTCCTTAATGTTTTAGCAATGTATAACAGCTACTAGCTGTACTATATATACTAGTACTTGAGAACTCGGATGGACTTTGTAAAAAAGAAATAAAGATTTGACCACCATGAGTATATCCCCTCAATCTATTTAATCTGGATGTTTTTGTGCAATACACACACACACACACGATATGTTCATTCATTCATCATGTTGATGCCGAAGTAGGCCCTTCTTTAATTCCGGATATCGAAACTAAAGGCTGGCGAAATTTGCATAAACGGAATTGAGTTTGTCTAATTCACATCTAGATGTTTTTTAAGGATGTCACATCTAATCTCCCACAAATAACGTAGCAACAAGGAACAAAAAAAAAAGCTGGGATAAAAAAAAACAGACCACAAACATAGTGGACATCAGGTTAGATGTGACATAACTATGTCACATCTAGATGTGTCCTAGACAGACCCAACGGAATTAGCATATTCCATCAAGTACTTCATAATTAAAGAGAATCCGCATAAGAAATGTATTCCGAGATCAATCAATCAATCTATTCTGATACCCAGAATCTAATAATTGCTTCAAGAACTCGCTAGAACCTCTACTATACCTTTCTATTTCAGCCTCTAATTCCTATGCCAGGAGAGGTTCACAAGGGCACGTAACTCATGAAGATGCTGACCTGAAGATGATCATCTGATCGTTCCTGTCCCTGTCCTAGCTACTTTTTCTAGCCATCTTGCATCTAGAAGAAATATTTCCTATGCATCCTTTTCATGCCCCAATCTCAATCAGTTAATTCCAAATGGATCCTGTGCATGATCGCAAACAGCAGCACTGCTCTCATCGATGATCTGCAGCTGCAGTACTACTCGGTGAGATAGGGACAGGGATCGTCAGTGGGTGATCAGTGGTTGCAAGTTGCAAGTAAAGTTGTGAAGGAAAATTGAAAAATAAAATAAGGAGAGGTCCAGGTAGTTGTGATAAGGGAGCATGGAGTTAAAAATTGTGGTGACAAAAAGCTAGGTGGTGTGTGTGATAAGGAGCTAGCAGCAGCATCAACTTGTTTGCTACCTTTCTTGCATTACTTCTAATATTATCTTGGTCATTGCTAATTTACTCCATCTGTCTAGCTAGTGCTTCATCAAAAACAAACTTTAGTTTCTTTCTTGCTCCTAGTGGTGCTCTTAGTGGTACATGTGGTACTAATGCTAACCTCATCTTCCCACTTTTTTCTGCACTTAATTATATTGCTCCTCTAGGATGGATGTAGATAATATATATTCAAATGATCTAGATACCTCTTTACCTAGTTCAATGCCATTCAAGGGCACTATCTAGATAGCTGGCTAGCATGGAACATGCATGGATGGTTGCCACGCTTAGCATGGAAAAGCCTCAAACAAGGCGATTAAGCAAGATATGCTCTGATTCAGAAGGATACTACACCACACGCCTAACTAATCTATTGAAGGATGCCTCCACTCCATGCACATATGAGAGGAAGCACGAATGAGATCGATGTACGCTTTGGACTTAATTACTAGGCCTAATTTCGGTACACACCACACCTAATTTTGGTATACCCATGAGCCATCACACCTACTTTTGGTAGTATCCATCACAAATGCAGAGTGTGTCGTCTTGTCTCATGGGCTTGTAGAGTATTAACAAAGTTACAAAGTCTGTAGCTCTTCTTTTGGAAAATTTGGGATTCAAAGAATACAGCAGTCTTCCACAATGAGTCTCTATTCTATTGTAACCACTAGAAACATTATTTCAGACTTTACATTCTAGACTTTTCAGTTCAGGGAACTGATCCAGAAGGTCGCCAATATGTCTTGGCAGCAATACCTCTCGTCAGTTCTGGAATACCCATGTCACCCTTGCTGTTAACTTGTGATCCAAATTCATATAAAGTATAAAGGTCAACTTCTGACAAGCGGAGCGGATCCTTTGTAAGCGGCAGCATGCGATAAGTTCATTAATCCCCGGCATTTGTAACCTCTCCCAATATAGTGAAGTTTCGCTGGCTGATGCCCGTGTTTTTTCCCTTCGCATTGGAGGGGTTTTCCATGTTAAAATTTGTGTCCCCTGTGTTTGATTTTGGTCTTCGTCATTCATATTGCATGTCGTATCTCTAACACTAGCCAACTTATTAGTACTTTGAGTAATAAATTCAGGTGGGTAAATAATTCATATCTACTACCTTTGTTCCATAAAATTGTATCTATGCATTTGTCTCAAGTCAAATTTGTTTAATTTTGATCAAGTCTACAGAAAAGTACATTGACATGTTGAACACCAAATTAGTATCATGAGATCCCTTATGAAATATATTTGCATACTATGTGTATTTGGTGTTCCAGATCTTAGCAGATTTTTATATAGAGTTGGTCAAACTTAAGCAAGTTTTAATTTGGATAAACGTAGAACTTCAATTATTTTGGACGGAGGGAGTAGAAATTTGAAAAAGTGTCGATGCACATATGCATGCAGATGTTTTCTATATATTGTTGAAATTTTATTAGAATATGTTAATTTCTAAGGAATAAAAAATAAAAACTTTGTTGGTCCATAGTAGCAAATAGTAAATCCATTTTATCCACATATTTTTATTATTTATGTAACCTACAAAGGGAAAGATGTATTATGAAATTTGTAAATACATAGCTCACATCTATATATGTAAAATAATTTTCAAAACATGAGTTTTAAATATTCCTAAAGGTTACATGAAGGTTCTGCAATGTATTTTGATGGCTAACACAAATTTTTAGATATACTTGCTTTGTTTTGATGAAAAAGTGCTACTATATTTCAATCAGAAGCTAATACTGCACATTATTCATTTACATGTCGGTGTGTCGTGATGCTCTTCGAAAGTGGGGCAACTAATAAAACCCATGAGGAAATCATGTTGTTTTTTGTCTGAGACATGGTCTCATGACTCATGACAAGTCATCTAATATTGGTTGGAGTTAACACCAAGTTTTTGTACCAACCATTGTTTCATGATTCCTGGAGGTAAAAACTGGCATTCTGACATTTACTAACCGGCTGTGATAGCGACAGGGTAAGCGTCATTTCCATTCTAAAGGTGTTCCTCTAGGCTAATGATCCGGCCTTCATTGATTGAGTCTGACAACATTTCTATGGCAACAAACCTAGCTATTGTGTTCTGTCGGGCCTTGGGCTTTGTTTCCTGCATATTTATTATGGGCGATTTTGCTTCCTTCTTTTTGCATGCATCCTAGATGGCTAAGGGAATAATTTCATCTACGCGAACATATCTAGTTGAGGCGGAGTGCGTATAAAAACACCATTGGCTTGTGGCAACATCTATGTGTGTGAGCTCACCACTTTCTTGAAGGCACTGCTTTAGAAAATGGAGTTTACAATTTGCTTTCAGGGTGTACAGATTTCGATATGGCTTTTGTATACGGT
>NC_041384.1:763503832-763507963 GCF_002162155.2 Triticum dicoccoides | reverse complement strand
CGACCAGGACGCAGGTTAGATCATCGGGCATGCAGTCCCGTCGTAACCAAACGCAGCAGTAAGGTAGACGACGACCACATGAGTATACCGTTCTGTTTTTTTAGGCAACGTTGTTCTGTTTCTGTTCAACAGTTTTCTCATATAGTTTATGAAACTTAACTCAAGTCATTATCCGTATTATCTATAGGACTTAGAAGATGGTTCAAATGCTTCATCCAAGAACAGTTTTGTTTATCAAGGAGGACATGTATTAGGAGATACTGGATGTGTTGATGATTGCCAAGGGATGCTGCCTTATGTGGTTATTGTAGTACTGGAAGTAGCATGTGAATCTTTTAAAGAGCTATATATTGAGAGAAAAACTACGCGAGGTTTGTAAATATCCCAAGAGGTGTTAAATGGTTTGGTAACTTTATGCATTTAGAAAAAAATGTGAGTGAGATTGATAATGATACCTCCATTTATGAATTTGTGTCTAGGAACGTTAAAAGAAAAATTAAGGTAAAGTATAAATTATTTGATTTTGGATGGATTTTAAGGGTTGACTAATGATGTTTCACATATACATATAGGAAAATTATTTTGATGTTTATATCGAAGGGCCTCGCCCTGGCCCCATAAATCTCAGGACCGGCCCTGATAGAGTCGGACGGCTATGTTTCATGGGCCATTGACATAAGTGTTTACTATAGGAGGAGGATGACTTGGTGTACGTAGTCACCGGCGGCTAGGAGCTTGAAGTAGCACCACTAGTGGGTGTAGCTCGCCTATAGGGCGCCACATTTTGTTTTTTGTAAATATGCTAGCTAGACACATAATATACTTAATACAATTACTTTTTTTAAGTCCAATGGCCATATATTGATTGGCAAAAACTCTTACAGATACATCATTACGAAAAATTGAAAAATACATCCAATCCATTGTAGATATAGAAGTACTTCTTTTTTATCTCGCATCCACCATCAGCAAAGCCCGTCACTTCCTTTGGGCCTCCATCTCAATGAAAGAACCTTGTTTAATTCCAGGAGATTGTATAAGCAACGACCAGGGAAGTCGTCGATTAGTCCAAAAGATATCGGCTGCCACGATCTACCTAGCAAATCATCCTCCTAGAGAAGAAAATGCTAATGAGAGCGTGTAGAACACCCCAATTCATGCCAGACTAAGTCAGGGAACACATATCTCACACCCCTAATGGCGCCGAGGCTGGTCAGCCTTCCTCGATTTGAAGTAGAGTTGAAAGACCAAGATGTACAAACATGTTGTCCGCTTTATGGGATAGTGTGACCAAGATAAATCCGCACAAAAAAAGACACTAGACCCAAGGAACTAGATTTGGAACACACCATCTTACACACCTCTCCTGGCAATACAGAAAAGCATTACCAAAACGAGAGAGATGCAGAGGCTGGGGCATACCCCTTTTTGAAAAAAAAACCGTGATGGTGACATCATCATCTCGACACAAACGAATACAGACAAACTGTAATTCTTTTTACTATCTCTACCATCATTGGACTGAAGCCCTAGGGTCTACCGTTGAAATACAATTATGTTTCGTGTGTATCATCAAGATATATAATGGGAGATTATTATTTTTATCTTTTCTCATAAAAGTCGAACACATACCTGGAACAATCCAAACATATCCTAAGCAACACGGTGTGTTCTATAGACAGATAAGGCAGGTACTAGGAACACATGGATAAACTTATAGGGTGAATTCCGTATATGCCACTCAAAATTTGCTCGTACCCCCATCTGTCATTGGCAATTTCCCTCTGTCAAATATGCCACCGAAAATTTGCACCGCGTACAGATACGCCACTATGGCCAGTTTGACCGTTAGTTGACCGTCAAGTGAAGGTGAAAAGACAATTTTGCCCCTGACCTACACTGTAGCAACAGAGCAACACTGCAGCGTCTGATGCACTATAGCGCCCACTTTTTAAAAAATGTGAATATCTGTACCGCCCACTTTTTTTAAATTTTGTTCACTTTAAAAAAATGTTCGCAATATGGGACGGAGCCTGTTGTAGCAACAATTACTGTAGCATGCGATTTTTTAAAAAACTGTGCCACCCACTTTTTCCAAATTTTGTTCACTTTTAAAAAAAATGTTGGCAACACAGGCTCCGTCGTAGTAATTGTTCACTTTCAAAAAAATATTATTAAAAATTGTTCGCAATATAGAAGGACACATTTAAAAAAAATCATGTGCTACAGTAATTGTTACTCGCCCGCTGCACTAGTTGCTCCAGTACTGGACGCGAAAGTATTCTGCATAGTGCATCGAGCGCTACAGTACTGGATCGATAAAGTTGGTGCTGCAGTGCACAAGAACGCCCAGGGGCAAAATCGTCTTTTCACCTTCCACTTGACAGTCAGCTAACGGTCCAACTGGCCATAGTGGCATATCTGTATATGGTGCAAATTTTCGGTGGCATATTTGACAGAGGGAAATTTCCAATGGCATATGCAGATACAGGCAAGTTTTGAGTGGCATATATGAAATTCACCAAACTTATAACACTGAGATTAAGCATAGGCATGGACCATGAAATTAACATGAATGACAGACGCACGCAAGAACGCAAGATATGAATTAGATCTGCACTTGCTTACTCAAAGCCTTAGGACGTCATGATTATTAACTAGTATTACTCGCTAACTAACTGGATTAGTCATAGCTCACCTGACGCCCGGGGTTGGTGCACATATGTGCACGCCGATCATGTACGTCACAGGTCCCTCCAAATTGCAGATCGAGACAACAAAATACACTGAAAAAAAAACCCAAGCTATGAACAATTAAAATATTTGATTTATGGCCGCCCAAACCACAAGCTATGACGATCATAGACAGAGATGGGCAATCGATGATGGATGGATATGGATGCGCTTATCCGATTTTTCTAATCACCCGGCCGGGATTTCATCAGGATCACCTACGTACATATCCCCATAGCGATCGCTACTAGTTAATTAAAGGCATCCAAGATTATCTCCTGCTTATCCTCTCGCTCTTTTTCCACAACACTAGCTGAGCTATGCACTTTACGAGCCATCTAGATAGGTAAGCTACGGCCATTGGTAATTATTACTTGGAAAAGTGATTGAGATATCGATCATGTAGAGTAGAGGTCAAACAGCTTTAGTCTGTCTCAAGAGAACATACTAGTTCGGAGAGAAACAAAGTATACATCATATTTCTGAATGGGAGTGTCTATTTGACGTTTGACTGAAAATCATTTGGGCATCAGTCAAGTTTTCCAACCAATAATAGGATGACACTTGTACGTATTTGTGCGTCTCCTTTTTGTGTATCTCCACTATGTGCATGTCAATGCTAAAAGGCCAATCCTAACCGGGTCGGAACTGGACCCGGTTTCAAACAAATGTGAGCTACAACTATCGCACTACCACAGCCCAAAAAAGCCCTACAGATCCATCAACCTACTGTTTGTAGGTCTGGCATCAGTGGCGTCAACATACAGTCCACTTACAGTCATTTGGGAGAAAATTGCAGTGATAATTAGATCGCCATTACAATCTGCTGGTAACTTGCAGTCTACTTAGAGTTGAAGTCTTAATAGACAAAATTTGCAAGTCAAATTAGCACTGGAACTTCCAGAATTACAGTGCATTTACACAGAACTTACACTCGTACCGTGTGATTATTACAGTGACATTATGACTGGAACTTACAGAAAGTATGAAAACAATGATCATAGTGGATTCACACAGAACTTACACTGTCATTTGAGAGAGAAAATTACAGTGATAATTACACTGTCATTATAGTCTACTTAGAGTCTATTTGCAGTGTATCTTAAGAGCTACAATCTAGATACACACAACTTAAGTCAAAATTAGCACTGGAACTTCTTAAAAATTACAGTGTATTTACACAGTACTTAAATACATACTGTTTGAACATTACAGTGACATTATGACAGGAACTTATAGATAATCGGTGATTGTATTTACACAGAACTTCACTGATACTGTGTAAATATTACAGTGGCATTACTACTAGGACTTTTAAGAAAATAATGTGTAAATATTACAGTGGCCAAACGGGTTGCACTCAACTAGACCCGCTGCCAAACTACCAGAACAATGAGG
>NC_041384.1:763477260-763503664 GCF_002162155.2 Triticum dicoccoides | reverse complement strand
CATGAAAACAAAGTAGATCAACAGTAGAACAAAAATAGCACTGTAATTAACATGAGTACACCTTGAAAATTATGAAAAAATCTGCTGCATATAACCACTGTAAGAACTGTAGATTATACCACTATAAATTAGTACAGGTTTGTGAACCTCATTTGTAATTTACAGTAGTGAATCGGTTGAATTACACTAGTATATTTACAGTTCTACGGTGGAGTTACAGTGTAAATGTGCAGTTGAATTACACTATAAATCCGTAGATTTGTAGTTTTGACAATATCACCTGACGTTGACAAACCCCTAAAACTATCTAGAAAAGAGAAGTTACCCAACAAAGACAAACCAAACAAATTAGCCATGAAAATTATATTGTAACTGCCCTGTGACTTGCAGTGAGTTGCACAAGAATTAGTGAATTACAGTGTAATTTCCCTCTGATTTACACAGTAATTGCCCTGCAAATTACACTGAATATTGTACATGAATTACAGTAGTAATTTCCCTAAATTTACACTGTAAAACTCCTCAAATTACAGTGCAAGTGCACTGAAATTACACTGATTTCATTGTAATTGACCTGAATTTACAGTATTGATTGCCCCTGAAATTACACTTGCTGTGAAATTGCAAGTTAAGCAGCAGACCAAAAAAAAGTTCTAAAAATGGATGCAATACACATCAAACCTAGTAGCCTAGAGGGACCATAATTCTGAAAGTTACACTTAGTGTGATGAAGAAGCCTAAGAAATGAAAACCTACATGAAATTCATGGGAATTACAGTGGAATTCTGGGGTAAATTACATTGTGATATAACTAAAAAATACAGTGACTAAGCATGGGAATTACACTGCAAATCAGATGAATATTACAGTGTAAAAGAAGTAGCCTAAGAAAAATGAAAATAAAGAGGAAATTCATGGGAATTACAGTGTAATTCGGGGGTAAATCGCCTCTCGGACTGAGATCCAGTGCCTTGGCACACACAAGGCACAGATGAACAGTATCGTGCCTTGAGCTTTCAGCCGTTAGATCAGAAATTAAGGTTTCAGATTTCAGTGAACAGTGACCCGCGCTACAGTGTGTTGGTCCTGTAGCGATTATCCTGTAGCAGACTTCCTGTAGTGATGCACTGTAGCGGTGATTCTTGATGTTCATCGGACCGTCGCTTGTAGATCCAACGGCCAGGAGATGCCCTCAAGGCACGATACTGTTCATCCGTGCCTTGTGTGTGCCAAGGCACCAGATCTCAGTCCCTCTCTCTCACCCTCCTCTCTGCCTTCTTTTCACCCTGCCGCCCAAATGAAAATGGGAAAAGACACAGAGAAAACTCAAAATGGGAAAAACATGATGGTGAAGGACCAGGGCGGCCTTAACGGTTTGGGACGAAATAAAAACCGCGCCCGACAAACAGAAAACCGGCCCGAAAACCACACCTCCCAGCGTGAATCTCTGCGCAAGAACAAACGGACAGAGATTTGAATGTCAACGAATTGAAAAACAGTCGACTGTAAAATAGCAAATCCGTTCTGAATTCATCACACATTATCATATGAAAGCTGATACTCTTATATCGGTTTGTGATTGCTTACCGACCTGACCGCCTGATGCGTGCTAGTATATACTTGGAATGCCCTTTTCTTTAAAAAATAAAGGGTTTCATTACTGCAGACTATTTTAATCAAAAATGCACACGGCCACCACAACCAACAATTAATATACTGCATTCTTAAGAAAGTATTAGCCCAACATGCCTGATTCTTTTGTTTATGTTAATCCTGTTCTTGGTGGTTTTGTCTCTACCATCTGCCTTTTAGACCATTCGATGCATCTTAAGCATGTGAGGTAAGCCATGCCATTTTTGTAAAAGACCCTACAATTGTGATCAAAATTTACAGAAAACTCCCGAGTCTCTCCAGGTTTAGGTTAAGCCGCATTCCTCCCCCACCTCATCCAAATAGATAAGAGTAATAAATATTGGCTGAAACATAACATATTTTTAGTGATATGTACCAAAAATAGAGTCATTTTTTTTGTAAGTTTGTAACATATATTAGTCTATTTTTAAGCGGATCGTGCACTTTACAAGTGATATGGCAAACTAATGACACTACCGCATACAAGGATTATGTCATGCTTAAGTATGGGAATCATGGTGCAATGTACCATCACTAGTAGAAAAAGGGTCAAATGTGAAGCACATTAGTGCCGGTTTGAATTTGAGCCGGCACTAATATGTGCATTAGTGCCGGTTCCAACGGCTAGCTGGCCGCTCTCAATAGTACCGGTTCATGGCGAACCTTTAGCACCGGTTCGTGCCACGAACTGGTACTAAAGTGAGTGGTGGCAGGATGTTGTCAGTCCGGGGCCCCTCCAGCACCTTTAGTACTGGGTCGTATCACGAACCGCTACTAAAGGTCGTCCTACATAGACCCTTCGTCCACCCGAGCTCGCTCTATTCTTCCCCTTTCCCCTCTCCTCTCTGTTCTTTTCCCTCTTCCTCTCAAGGTCATCACACATTTTGCCCAAAATTTGTCAAGATTTGAAGGCCCCCATCCATTCAAATGATCACAAAGGTTAGCAACTTTGTCCTTGCATCTCTCATTGCTAGATTAGCTCGTGCAATGCTTTATATAGTGATTGATTTTGGAGTTTAGTAATTTGGGAGGAATTGTATATATGTGCTAGTATTTGATTTATATGCAATTTGAGGTCAAAAATAACGCTTAGTTTGCATATGTAGCTGTGGTTTACTTAGTGCCTTCTAAATCTCCGTCGTAACCACCGTCAATCGCCCGCAACGTCCCGTCGCCGGCACCACCTTGTGGTGAGCCTCTTGTTCATGAAGTTTTATATAAAAAATTGATGTTTGTGTGATTTGGATATATAGTTACTCGTATAATTATCTGTTGGAAATATGCCCTAGAGGCAATAATAAATTAGTTATTATTATATTTCCTTGTTCATGATAATCGTTTATTATCCATGCTAGAATTGTATTGATAGGAAACTCAGATACATGTGTGGATACATAGACAACACCATGTCCCTAGTAAGCCTCTAGTTGATAACGGGATGGTTACGGTTTCCTGACCATGGACATTGGATGTCGTTGATAACGGGATCACATCATTAGGAGAATGATGTGATGGACAAGACCCAATCCTAAGCCTAGCACAAAGATCGTGTAGTTTGTATGCTAAAGCTTTTCTAATGTCAAGTATCATTTCCTTAGACCATGAGATTGTGCAACTCCCGGATACCGTAGGAGTGCTTTGGGTGTGCCAAACGTCACAACATAACTGGGTGGCTATAAAGGTACACTACAGGTATCTCCGAAAGTGTCTGTTGGGTTGGCACGAATCGAGACTGGGATTTGTCACTCCGTGTGATCGGAGAGGTATCTCTGGGCCCACTCGGTAGGACATCATCATAATGTGCACAAAGTGACCAAGGAGTTGATCACGGGATGATGTGTTACGGAACGAGTAAAGAGACTTGCCAGTAACGAGATTGAACAAGGTATCGGGATACCGACGATCGAATCTCGGGCAAGTACAATACCGCTAGACAAAGGGAATTGTATACGGGATTGATCGAATCCTCGACATCGTGGTTCATCCGATGAGATCATCGTGGAACATGTGGGAACCAGCATGGGTATCCAGATCCCGCTGTTGGTTATTGACCGGAGAACGTCTCGGTCATGTCTGCATGGTTCCCGAACCTGTAGGGTCTACACACTTAAGGTTCGATGATGCTAGGGTTATAAAGGAAGTTTGTATGTGGTTACCGAATGTTGTTCGGAGTCCCGGATGAGATCCCGGACGTCACGAGGAGTTCCAGAATGGTCCGGAGGTAAAGATTTATATATGGGAAGTCCTGTTTTGGTCACCGGAAAAGTTTCGGGTTTTATCGGTAACGTACCGGGACCACCGGGAGGGTCCCGGGGGTCCACCAAGTGGGGCCACCAGCCCCGGAGGCTTGCATGGGCCAAGAGTGGGAAGGGACCAGCCCCTGAGTGGGCTGGTGCGCCTCCCACAAGGCCCAAGGCGCAGCTAGGAGGAGAAGGGGGAAACCCTAGGCGCAGATGGGCCTAAGGCCCACCCTAGGGCGTGCCCCCCTCTCCCCCTCTTGGCCGCCCCCCCTCCATCCCATCTAGGGCTGCCGCCCCCTAGGGGTGGGAACCCTAGAGGGGGCGCACCCTCCTCCCCTTCTCCTATAAATAGTGGGGGTTTTGGGCTGCCCAAGACACACGATTTGATCTCTCCCTGGCGCAGCCCTACCTCTCTCCTCCTCGTCTCTTGCGGTGCTTGGCGAAGCCCTGCCGGAGTACCACGCTCCTCCACCACCACCACGCCGTTGTGCTGCTGCTGGATGGAGTCTTCCTCAACCTCTCCCTCTCTCCTTGCTGGATCAAGGCATGGGAGACGTCACCGGGCTGTACGTGTGTTGAACGCGGAGGTGTCGTCCGTTCGGCACTAGGATCTCCGGTGATTTGGATCACAACGAGTACGACTCCTTCAACCCCGTTCTCTTGAATGCTTCCGCATAGCGATCTACAAGGGTATGTAGATGCACTCTCCTTCCCCTCGTTGCTGGTTTCTCCATAGATAGATCTTGGTGACATGTAGGAAAATTTTGAATTTCTGCTACGTTCCCCAACAGTGGCATCATGAGCTAGGTCTATTGCGTAGATTCTATGCACGAGTAGAACACAAAGTAGTTGTGGGCGTTGATTTTGTTCAATATGCTTACCGTTACTAGTCCAATCTTGATTCGGCGGCATTGTGGGATGAAGCGGCCCGGACCGACCTTACACGTACTCTTACGTGAGACTGGTTCCACCGACTGACATGCACTAGTTGCATAAGGTGGCTAGCGGGTGTCTGTCTCTCCCACTTTAGTCGGATCGGATTCGATGAAAAGGGTCCTTATGAAGGGTAAATAGCAATTGGCATATCACATTGTGGTTTTTGCTTAGGTAAGAAACGTTCTTGCTAAAAACCCATAGCAGCCACGTAAAACATGCAAACAACAATTAGAGGACGTCTAACTTGTTTTTGCAGGGTATGCTATGTGATGTGATATGGCCAAGAAGAATGTGATGAATGATATGTGATGTATGAGATTGATCATGTTCTTGTAATAGGAATCATGACTTGCATGTCGATGAGTATGACAACCGGCAGGAGCCATAGGAGTTGTCTTTATTAATTGTATGACCTCGTGTCATTGAACAACGCCATGTAATTACTTTACTTTATTGCTAACCATTAGCCATAGTAGTAGAAGTAATAGTTGGCGAGCAACTTCATGGAGACACGATGATGGAGATCATGATGATGGAGATCATGGTGTCATGCCGGTGACAAGATGATCATGGAGCCCCAAGATGGAGATCAAAGGAGCTATATGATATTGGCCATATCATGTCACTATTATTTGATTGCATGTGATGTTTATCATGTTTATGCATCTTATTTGCTTAGAACAACGGTAGTAAATAAGATGATCGCTCATTAAAATTTCAAGAAAGTGTTCCCCCTAACTGTGCACCGTTGCGACAGTTTGTTGTTTCGAAGCACCACGTGATGATCGGGTGTGATAGATTCTAATGTTCACATACAACGGGTGTAAGACAGATTTACACATGCGAAACACTTAGGTTGACTTGGCGAGCCTAGCATGTACAGACATGGCCTCGGAACACAAGAGACCGAAAGGTCGAGCATGAGTCGTATGGTAGATACGATCAACATGAAGATGTTCACCGATGATGACTAGTCCGTCTCACGTGATGATCGGACACGGCCTACTTGACTCGGATCATGTAATCACTTAGATGACTAGAGGGATGTCTATCTGAGTGGGAGTTCACAAGATGAACTTAATTATCCTGAATATAGTCAAAAGGTCTTCGCAAATTATGTCGTGGCTCGCGCTTTAGTTCTACTGTTTAGATATGTTCCTAGAGAAAATTTAGTTGAAAGTTGATAGTAGCAATTAGGCGGACTAGGTCCGTAAACTGAGGATTGTCCTCATTGCTTCATAGAAGGCTTATGTCCTTAATGCACCGCTCAGTGTGCTGAACCTCGAACGTCGTCTGTGGATGTTGCGAACATCTGACATACACATTTTGATAACTACATGATAGTTCAGTTAAACGGTTTAGAGTTGAGGCACCGAAGACGTTTTGAAACGTCGCGAAACATATGAGATGTTTCGAGGGCTGAAATTGGGATTTCAGGCTCGTGCCCACGTCAAGAGGTATAAGACCTCCGACGATTTTCTTAGCCTACAAACTAAGGAGAAAAGCTCAATTGTTGAGCTTGTGCTCAGATTGTCTGAGTACAACAATCATTTGAATCGAGTGGGAGTTGATCTTCCAGATGAGATATTGATGTTTCTCCGAAGTCATTACCACCAAGCTGCTAGAGCTTCATGATGAACTATAATGTATCGGGGACATATATGATGATCCTTGAGATATTCGCGATGTTTGACACCACAAAAGTAGAAATCAAGAAGGAGCATCAATTGTTGATGGTTGGTGAAACCACTAGTTTCAAGAAGGGAAAAGGGCAAAAAGGGATGATTCATGAAACGGCAAATCAGCTGCTGCTCTAGTGAAGAAACCCAAGGTTGAACCCAAACCCGAGACTAAGTGCTTCTGTAATAAGGGGAACAGCCACTGGAGCAGAATTACCCTAGATACTTGGTAGATGAGAAGGCTGTCGATAGAAGTATATTGGATATACATTATGTTAATGTGTACTTTACTAGTACTCCTAGTAGCACCAGGGTATTAGATACCGGTTCGGTTGCTAAGTGTTAGTAACTCAAAATAAAAGCTACGGAATAAACGGAGACTAGCTAAAGGTGAGATGACGATATGTGTTGGAAGTATTTCCAAGGTTGATCAAATATCGTACGCTCCCTCTACCATCAAGATTGGTGTTTGCGTTGAGCATAGATATGATTGGATTATGTCTATCGAAATACGGTTATTCATTTAAGGAGAATAATGGTTACTCTGTTTATTTGAATAATACCTTCAATGGTCTTGCACCTAAAATGAATGGTTTATTGAATCTCGATCGTAGTGATACACATGTTCATGCCAAAAGATATAAGATAGTAATGATAGTACCACCTACTTGTGGCACTGCCACGTAAGTCATATCGGTATAAAACGCATGAAGAAGCTCCATGTTGATGGATCTTTGGGCTCACTCGTTTTGAAGAGTTTGAGACATGCGAACCATGTCTATTGGTGTATATGCATGAAGAAACTCCATGAAAATGGACCGTTTGGACTCACTTGTTTTTGAATCACTTGAGACATGCAAATCATACCACATGGGCAAGATGACTGAAAGCCTCGTTTTCAGTAAAATGGAACTAGAAAGCAACTTGTTGGAAGTAATACATTTTGATGTGTGCAGTCCAATGAGTGCTGAGGCGTGTAGTGGATATCGTTATGTTCTTACTTCACAGATGATTTGAGTAGATGTTGAGTATATTTACTTGATGAATCACGAGTCTGAATTATTGAAAGGTTCATGTAATTTTAGGGTGAAGTTGAAAGATCGTCGTGACAAGAGGATAAAAGATCTATGATATGATCATAGAGATGAATATCTGAATTACGAGTTTGGCACAGAATTAAGACATTGTGGAAATTGTTTCACAACTAATACAGCCTGGACACCATAGTGTGATGGTGTGTCCGAACATCATAACTGCACCCTATTGGATATGATGCATACCATGATGTCTATTATCGAATTACCACGATAGTTTATGGGTTAGGCATTAGAGACAACCACATTCACTTTAAATAGGGCACCACGTAATTCTGATGAGATGACACCGTATGAACTATGGTTTAGAGAAACCTAAGCTGTCATTTCTTAAAAGTTTGGGGCTGCGACGCTTATGTGAAAAAAGGTTTCAGGCTGATAAGCTCGAACCCAAAGCGGATAAATGCATCTTCATAGGACACCCAAAACAGTTGGGTATACCTCCTGTCTCAGATCCGAAAGCAATAAGGGATTGTTTCTAGAATCAGGTCCTTTTTCGAGGAAAAGTTTCTCTCGAAAGAATTGAGTGGGAGGATGGTGGAGACTTGATGAGGTTATTGAACCGTCACTTCAACTAGTGTATAGCAGGGCACAAAGAGTTGTTCATGTGGCACCTACACCAATTGAAGTGGAAGCTTATGATATTGATCATGAGACTTCGGATCAAGTCGCTCCCAAACCTCGTGGGATGACAAGGATGCGTACTACTTCAGAGTGGTACGTAATCCTGTCTTGGAAGTCATGTTGCTAGACAACAATGAACCTACGAGCCATGGAGAAGTGATGGTGGGCCCGGATTCCGATAAATGGCTCGAGGCCATAAAATCCGAGATAGGATCCATGTATGAAAACGAAGTGTAGACTTTGGAAGAACTACTTGATGGTCGTAAGGCTGTTAGGTACATATGGATTTTAAAAGGAAGACGGACAATGATGGTAAGTATCACCATTAAGAAAGCTCGACTTGTCGTTAAGATGTTTTCCGACAAGTTCAAGGAGTTGACTACGATGAGACTTTCTCACTCGTAGCGATGCTAAGAGTCTGTTGGAATTATATTAGCGATTACTGCATTATTTATGAAATCTTGTAGATAGGATGTCAAAACATTGTTTCCTCGACGATTTTCTTGAGGAAAGGTTGTATGTGATACAACCGGAAGGTTTTGTCAATCCTGAAAGATGCTAATAAGTATGCAAAGCTCCAGCAATCCTTCTAAGGACTGGAGTAAGCATCTCGGAGTTGGAATGTACGCTTTTGATGAGATGATCAAAGTTTTTGGGTTTATACAAAGTTTATGAGAAACTTGTATTTCCAAAGAAGTGAGTGGGAGCACTACAGAATTTCTGATGAGTATATGTTGTTGACATATTATGGATCAGAAATGATGTAGAATTTCTAGAAAGCATATAGGGTTATTTGGAAATTGTTTTTCAATGGAAAGCCTGGATTAAGCTACTTGAACATTAAGCATCAAGATCTATAAGGATAGATCAAAACGCTTAATGGTACTTTCAAATGAGCACATACCTTGACATGATCTTGAAGGTGTTCAAGATGGATCATTCAAAGAAGGAGTACTTGCATGAGTTGTAAGGTATGAAGTTAAGACTTAAAGCTCGACCACGTCAGAAGAAAGAGAAAGGACGAATGTCGTCCCCTATGCTTTTGTCATAGGCTCTATACGGTATGCCATGCTGAGTACCGCACCTGATGTGTGCCTTGCCACATGTCTGGCAAGAGGGTACAAAAGTGATCCAGGAGTGGATCACTAGACAGCGGTCAAAATTGTCCTTGGAGTAATAAGGACATGTTTCTCAATTATGGAGGTGATAAAGAGTTCGGCGTAAAGGGTTACATCGATGCAAACTTTAACACCTATCCGAATGACTCTGAGTAGCAAACCGGATACGTATAGTGGAACAACCATTTGGAATAGCTCCAAGTGGAGCATGGAAGCAGCATTTATAATATGACCTAGAGATTTGCAAAGTACATACGGATCTGATTGTTGCAGACCCGTTGACTAAAACCTCTCTCACAAGCAAAACATGATCAAACCCCAGAACTCATTGAGCCTTAATCACATGATGATGTGAACTAGTTTAGTGACACTAGTAAACTCTTTGGATGTTGGTCACATGGCGATGTGAACTAGATTACTGACTCTAGTGCAAGTGGGAGACTGTTGGAAATATGCCCTAGAGGCAATAATAAATTAGTTATTATTATATTTCCTTGTTCATGATAATCGTTTATTATCCATGCTAGAATTGTATTGATAGGAAACTCAGATACATGTGTGGATACATAGACAACACCATGTCCCTAGTAAGCCTCTAGTTGACTAGCTGGTTGATCAATAGATGGTTATGGTTTCCTGACCATGGACATTGGATGTCGTTGATAACGGGATCACATCATTAGGAGAATGATGTGATGGACAAGACCCAATCCTAAGCCTAGCACAAAGATCATGTAGTTCGTATGCTAAAGCTTTTCTAATGTCCAGTATCATTTCCTTAGACCATGAGATTGTGCAACTCCCGGATACCGTAGGAGTGCTTTGGGTGTGCCAAACGTCACAACGTAATTGGGTGGCTATAAAGGTACACTACAGGTATCTCCGAAAGTGTCTGTTGGGTTGGCACGAATCGAGACTGGGATTTGTCACTCCGTGTGATCGGAGAGGTATCTCTGGGCCCACTCAGTAGGACATCATCATAATGTGCACAAAGTGACCAAGGAGTTGATCACAGGATGATGTGTTACGGAACGAGTAAAGATACTTGCCAGTAACGAGATTGAACAAGGTATCGGGATACCGACGATCGAATCTCGGGCAAGTACAATACCGCTAGACAAAGGGAATTGTATACGGGATCGATCGAATCCTCGACGTCGTGGTTCATCCGATGAGATCATCGTGGAACATGTGGGAACCAACATGGGTATCCAGATCCCACTGTTGGTTATTAACCGGAGAACGTCTCGGTCATGTCTGCATGGTTCCCGAACCCGTAGGGTCTACACACTTAAGGTTCGATAACGCTAGGGTTATAAA
The DNA here is from genome assembly GCF_002162155.2 of Triticum dicoccoides. NCBI lineage: Eukaryota > Viridiplantae > Streptophyta > Magnoliopsida > Poales > Poaceae > Triticum > Triticum dicoccoides. Next base: position 763,493,021 of record NC_041384.1, on the reverse strand, counting down.
GGAAGTTTGTATGTGGTTACCGAATGTTGTTCGGAGTCTCGGATGAGATCCCGGACGTCACGAGGAGTTCCAGAATGGTCCGGAGGTAAAGATTTATATATGGGAAGTCCTGTTTTGGTCACCGGAAAAGTTTCGGGTTTTATCGGTAACGTACCGGGACCACCGGGAGGGTCCCGGGGGTCCACCAAGTGGGGCCACCAGCCCCGGAGGCTTGCATGGGCCAAGAGTGGGAAGGGACCAGCCCCTGAGTGGGCTGGTGCGCCTCCCACAAGGCCCAAGGCGCAGCTAGGAGGAGAAGGGGGAAACCCTAGGCGCAGATGGGCCTAAGGCCCACCCTAGGGCGTGCCCCCCTCTCCCCCTCTTGGCCGCCCCCCCCCCTCCATCCCATCTAGGGCTGCCGCCCCCTAGGGGTGGGAACCCTAGAGGGGGCGCACCCTCCTCCCCTTCTCCTATAAATAGTGGGGGTTTTGGGCTTCCCAAGACACACGATTTGATCTCTCCCTGGCGCAGCCCTACCTCTCTCCTCCTCGTCTCTTGCGGTGCTTGGCGAAGCCCTGCCGGAGTACCACGCTCCTCCACCACCACCACGCCGTTGTGCTGCTGCTGGATGGAGTCTTCCTCAACCTCTCCCTCTCTCCTTGCTGGATCAAGGCATGGGAGACGTCACCGGGCTGTACGTGTGTTGAACGCGGAGGTGCCGTCCGTTCGGCACTAGGATCTCCGGTGATTTGGATCACGAGGAGTACGACTCCTTCAACCCCGTTCTCGTGAACGCTTCCACATAGCGATCTACAAGGGTATGTAGATGCACTCTCCTTCCCCTCATTGCTGGTTTCTCCATAGATAGATCTTGGTGACACGTAGGAAAATTTTGAATTTCTGCTACGTTCCCCAACATTATCTTACCCATACGTTGTTTGTTATACATAGTGCCATGGTTTGGTATCCGTCCCCGTCGGCCCTCGTCCGGGTTATGATTCGGATGTGGTATATTCTCTTTTAAAACTATTCATTGCATTTCGGGTTTATGAAAAATTATGCCCATCAAGTTGACATAGATATTTGTATGTAGGAGGTAGTTGAACCGAAAATTCCAACCGACCCTATTGTCGAGAGGTTAAATTTAGTTGAAAGAGAAAACGAGGATTTGAAGGAAAAATTGAAAAGAATTGAGGGGGAGAAGATGGAATTGGAGTTGCATGTTGCCGATGTCGTCGATGATCACAAGATTAAGATGGAGAAAATGCGCTTGAAGATTAGAAAGATTAGAAAATATGCCATTCATAGTGAGGCTTGGTATCATTATGTTGTTGGATCAATTGTTACCTTAGTTGCGATCTTGATCGCATTTGTTGTTGCATTTAAATTCTTTAGCTAGAGAGTTATTTGTTTGTTGCATTTAAGTGTTGTATGATATTTATGTATGAACTTTATGTATTGTATTAATTTGGTGTTTTCGGTGCTGTGTATTGAAGATGAGCCGGCAATGGATGTACGATGACCGATGCTCTCCCAAGTTCATTAATGGCGTGTGTACTTTTCTGCTTGCGGCTGAGGCAAACAAGCGGGCGGATGGTTTTATGCTTTGTCCATGTGCTGGCTGTAAGAATGGTCACAATTACTCTACGTCAAGAACCATTCACGTCCACCTGTTTGAGTCTGGTTTCATGCCCCACTATAATGTTTGGACCAAGCATGGAGAAAGAGGGGTTATGATGGAAGACAATGAAGAAGAAGAGGACGACGACAGCTATCCTGGCCATGGGTTCCCTGAATACGATGATACAACAATGAGGGAAGAAGCTAAGCCGGTAATGCGGGAAGAAGCTGAGTCGGCAATGCGGGAAGAAGCTGAAGAAGAGGCATCGGATGAGCCCGTTGATGATCTAGGTCGGGCCATTGCCGATGCAAAGATTAACTGTGCAAGTGATTTGGAGAAGAATAAGTTGCAACGCATATTAGAGGATCACAAAAAATTGTTGTTCCCGCATTGCGTAGGTGACAAGAAAAAGCTGGGCACCACACTGGAATTGCTACAATGGAAGGCAGAGAATGGTGTATCTGACAAGAGATTTGGAAAGTTGCTGGTAATGATAAAGAATATGCTTCCAAAGGACAACAAATTGCCCGAGAGTACGTACGAAGCAAAGAAGGTTGTCTGCCCTCTAGGGTTAGAGGTGCAGAAGATACATGCATGCCCTAATGATTGCATCCTCTACCGTAGTGAGTACGAGGATTTGAATGCTTGCCCGGTATGCGGTGCATTGCACTATAAGATCAGCCGCAATGAGCCTGGTGATGTCGAGGGCGAGCGCCCCAGGAAGAAGATTCCTGCCAAGGTGATGTGGTATGCTCCTATAATACCACGGTTGAAACATTTGTTCAAAACAAAGAGCATGCCAAGGCGATGCGATGGCACAGAGAAGGCCCTAAGAAAGACGGAAAGTTGAGAGTACCCGCTGACGGGTCGCAATGGAGAAAAATCTAAAGGAAGTACGGGAAGGAGTTTGCAGATGATGCAAAGAACGTATGGTTTGGTCTAAGCGCAGATGGCATTAATCCTTTTGGGGAGCAGAGCAGCAACCATAGCACCTGGCCTGTGACTCTATGTTTGTATAACCTTCCTCCTTGGTTGTGCATGAAGCGGAAGTTCATTATGATGCCAGTGCTCATCCAAGGCCCTAAGCAACCCGGCAACGACATTGATGTGTACCTAAGGACATTAGTTGAAGAACTCTTACAACTGTGGAATGGAACAGGTGTACGTGCGTGGGATGAGCACATGGGGGAAGAATTTGACCTAAAGGCGTTGTTGTTCGTGACCATCAATGATTGGCCTGCTCTCAGTAACCTTTCAGGACAGACAAACAAGGGATACCGCGCATGCACGCACTGTTTGGACGATACCGACAATATATATTTGGCTAATTGTAAGAAGAATGTGTACGTGGGACATCATCGATTTCTTCCGAGCAGGCATCCCGTAAGAAAGAAAGGCAAGCATTTCAAAGGTGAGGCGGATCACCGGACGAAGCCTCGCCACCGTACTAGTGCTGATGTACATGATATAGTCAAGGATTTGAAGGTGGTCTTTGGAAAGGGTCCTGGTGGACAACCTGTTCCGAATGACGCTGACGGACGCGCACCCATGTGGAATAAGAAATCTATATTTTGGGACCTGCCCTATTGGAAAGACCTAGAGGTACGCTCCGCAATCAACATGATGCACGTGACGAAGAATCTTTGTGTGACCCTGCTTGGCTTCTTGGGCGTGTATGGGAAGACAAAAGATACACCTGAGGCATGGGAGGACCAGCAACGTATGCACGAAAAAGACGGCGTACATCAGGGTCATGCAAGCTACGCTCTTACCAAAGAAGAGAAGGAAATCTTCTTTGAATGCCTGCTCAGTATTAAGGTATCGTCTGGCTTCTCATCGAATATAAAGGGAATAATAAACATGGCAGAGAAAAAGTTCCAGAACCTAAAGTCTCATGACTGTCACGTGATTATGACGCAACTGCTTCCGGTTGCATTGTGGGGGCTTCTACCGGAAAACGTTCGATTAGCCATTGTGAAGCTATGTGCATTCCTCAATGCAATCTCTCAGAAGGCAATCGATCCAGAAATCATACCAAGGTTAGAGAATGATTTGGTGCAATGTCTTGTCAGTTTCGAGTTGGTGTTCCCACCATCCTTCTTCAACACCATGACGCACGTCCTAGTTCACCTATGCGAAGAGATTAACGTTTTGGGTCCTGTATTTCTACACAATATGTTCCCCTTTGACAGGTTCATGGGAGTCTTAAAGAAATATGTTCATAACCGTGCTAGGCCAGAAGGAAGCATCTCCAAGGGCCATGAAAATGAGGAGGTCATTGAGTTTTGTATTGACTTTATTCCTGACCTTAAGACGATTGGTGTTCCTGAATCGCGGCATAAGGGCAGACTGGATGGAAAAGGCACGCTAGGAGGGGAACAAATAATATGTATGGACGGACATTCTCTCACTGAAGCACACTACACAGTTCTACAGAATTCCGCCTTGGTGGCTCCGTATATGGATGAACACAAGAATTTGCTACGCTCCAAACACCCGGAGCGGTCTGATGACTGGATTACACGTGAACAAACCAGGAGTTCCGCCAGCTGGTTGCAGACACGTACCATGCATGACGCCTCTATTGAATATGACATGTACTTGTTGTCCTAGTTACCATCTTCGAATATAATGACTTTCAAAGTGTACGAGATAAATGGTAATACATTTTACACGATCACCCAAGATAAGAAGAGCACCAACCAAAACAGTGGTGTCCGCTTTGATGCAGAAACCAAGACGGGAAAGGAAACATATTATGGTTTTATACAGGACATATGGGAACTTGACTATCGACGTGGTTTGAAGGTCCCTTTGTTTCGGTGCAAATGGGTCAATATGACACGAGGCGGGGTAACGGAAGACCCGCAGTACGGAATGACAACAGTGGATCTCAACAATCTTGTGTATGCAGATGAACCATTCATCCTAGCCAATGATGTGGCATAGGTTTTCTATGTGAAGGACATGTCTACCAAGCCGAGAAAAAGAAAAGATAAGGAAGCGAATGCATCGTACGATGAGTCAAAGCGGCACATAGTTCTTTCTAGGAAGAGAAACATCGTGGGAGTGGATGACAAGACAGACATGTCAGGAGATTATGAAAAGTTTGATGAAATTGCTCCATTCACAGTGAATATTGATCCGAGCATCCAGTTAAATGATGAAGATTTTCCATGGCTACGGCGCAAAGGGACACACGCGAAAAAAAAGTTTCGCACCCAAAGATCTGGGATGTGATCGGCTTCACTATCATCACTTTCTTCTGTGTTTCACACCCAGGAGGGAATCTCTGTAATAGTTAGGGTAGCTAGTTATGTGTTTTGGCATTTGAAACGTGAAGAAATTTTATGTGCAAGCAAATTCTTTCATGCATTTACTGATTTTTTTCAGCTAAATGACCCTGAAATTGAAAAGCATTTCAAATGAACTCAGAAAAGGTTGAAAGTTGGCATGGTATCATAATTTCACCCACATAGCATGTGCAAAAAAGTAGAGAGGGTTACCGCAAAAACTGGATGCACTTCGTGTACAAAATGGACAATCTCTTTCGAAGTATCAGGGTTTCGGACGAAAACTCATCCGTTACAAAGGCATTTCATTTTTTAAATAACCTAAGCATTACCAAATTGAATATAATGATAAAACACACTAATATTAAACATAAGAAAAAAGAATCACTAAAAAATCTATTTTCAAAGTTAAATTATTCACAAACTAGTGATTCACACAAATTTCAAATAATTCAAAATTTAAACTATTCAAATTTCTAAACTACCAGTACTAACAGAAAGTTTGTAATTTTTTGTACCTAAAGCAAAAATATTCACAAAGAAACTCTAAATACAGCAAAAAACAACTCAAAAATAAATAAAACAAAATTAAATAAAGCAAAAAAACGAAAAAAAAGTCCACCTACTGGGCCACAGCGGCCTGCATATGACTAGAAACCCAAATTCTAGTTGGGCCAGGATGCAGGCCCAATAGCCCAGTAGGCCCAACAGGGCATCGCAGCAGAGGTAGGCCCAGAAGGCCTGCTTAAGAGAGGAGCTCGAGACAACAGCGAGGGCGGGGCTTATAAGTAGGTGCGAGTGCCCCTCGTCTAGCGAGGTGGGACTAAACTTCTGCGCCCCTCGCCTGGCAGCGCACACCCTTTAGTATCGGGTCGTGGCTCTAACCGGTACTAAAGGGTGGGGCCTTTACTACCGGTTGGCGCCATGACCCGGCACTAAAGGGGGTGCGGTTCCCGCCGCTTCGCCTGGTCAAAACAAACCTTTAGTACCGGTCGGTGGCTCCAACCGGTACTAAAGGTGGGTTCTATATAAGAAAACACTTCAAAAAATTTGTCAGTTTCTCATCTCTCCCTGCTTCTTTCTCCTCTGCCCCGTCGCCGCCGCCCCTCGTCGCCGCCCCCATCGCCGTCTGTCGTCGTCCTCGTCGTCGTCCGTCGCCGTCCCCGTTGCCGTCCCCATCGCCGTCCCCGTCCCCGTCGCCGCCCCCCGTCGTCGCGCCTCACCGGTGAGCTCCTGCCCCGGCCGCCAACCACACACTCACACACATTGTTATAGAATTGTTAGCAATCTTTCTGTTTTTTAGTTATAGAATTATTAGAAATGTTAGTTATATATAAATGTTTTTTAGTTATAGAAATATTAGAAATGTTAGTTATATAGAAATATTAGAAATGTTAGTTATATAGAAATATTATAAATGTTAGTTATATAGAAATGTTAGTTATATTAGAAATGTTAGTTATATAGAAATGTTAGTTATATAGAAATGTTTTTTAGTTATAGAAATATTGGAAATGTTAGTTTTAGTTATAGAAATATTAGAAATGTTAGTTTTAGTTATAAAATTTACAATTTGCATATATGAAATCACAATCCATCATTTAAAAAATGTTACTTTACTTTTGCGGCATATAGTATTTGTTGCCGACGATGCCCGGCCCGCATCCTCGCCGTCGACCCGTTCACGACGACGTCCTACTTCAGAGGACCCATGTCTGGGACTAGGCTCCGCCGGGCTGGCACTGGGAGGTGCTACCTTCAGGGGCGCGACGCTTGGTGAGGAACCCTGCCCCGGGTCCCATCGTCGACCCTCATCTCCTTTGGTGGCCTTCGCGTGGGCCACTTTCGGTGCGGAGGGAGCCGGCCCCGCCGGAGGTGGTACGTCGCCGTGTCAGGGAGGAGGACGAGCACGTCCATCGCTACATGGCTGCTATGGACGTCAGGTTCTCCAATACCTGGCAGGTTCTTTGGGGAGATCACCCGAGCTATGATCCAGTGATGGTTCCTTCACTTTGGTTGTCCACCGCCTAGATTACTCTCTAGTATTCGATCTTTATTAGCATGCTAGTGATGTATTCGATATATAATATTCGAGATGATTTATTCGAGATTATATCTATTATTCGAGATGATGTATTCGAGATTATATCTATTATTCGAGACGACGGATTCGAGATTATATTCGATGATGCTTATTATGTACTATGATTGATTCAGTTTTTCCTTATTAATTGATTCAGTTCGATAAATAAAACCTATGGAGGACAATACCGGCAGAGAGGGAGAAGAGGCCCTGTTCAATATCATACGCAATCCTCGCGGGCCAGATGATGATCAGAACGAAGAAGATTATGACGGCTCTGAATATCTAAACAACACCGAGGAGGGTGATATGATATTCGATCGCGACGACCGAATTGATGAAGTCATGAACTATGAACATGACGAAGAAAATGTTGATCTTGAAACAACAAAGACCGGCGAGGTATATATATTTATATAAGCATGCATCTGGTGATCATCACATGTTTTAAATGACTTGAAGATATATTAACGAATCGATCTTTCTTCTTTCAGTCATCCGGATCGAGCAAATCTTCAGGCAACAGGAAACGAGGCCCGAACAAAAAGTTGAAGGAGGGCGTAAAGTACAATATCGAGGCCATCAAACCTAATGACGAACCATTAGCGCCTAAGAAGATTGCGGACAAGTTCATTCGTCAGTGCGGAGTTCTTGTGAAGGACCAACTCCTGATCTCCCTTCTGAAGGAAATATGCCCTAGAGGCAATAATAAAGTTATTATTTATTTCCTTATATCATGATAAATGTTTATTATTCATGCTAGAATTGTATTAACCGGAAACATAATACATGTGTGAATACATAGACAAACAAAGTGTCACTAGTATGCCTCTACTTGACTAGCTCATTGATCGAAGATGGTTATGTTTCCTAACCATAGACATGAGTTTTCATTTGATTAACGGGATCACATCATTAGGAGAATGATGTGATTGACTTGACCCATTCCGTTAGCTTAGCACTTGATCGTTTAGTTTGTTGCTATTGCTTTCTTCATAACTTATACATGCTCCTATGACTATGAGATTATGCAACTCCCGTTTACCGGAGGAACACTTTGTGTGCTACCAAACGTCACAACGTAACTGGGTGATTATAAAGGTGCTCTACAGGTGTCTCCAAAGGTACTTGTTGGGTTGGCGTATTTCGAGATTATGATTTGTCACTCCGATTGTCGGAGAGGTATCTCTGGGCCCTCTCGGTAATGCACATCACTTAAGCCTTGCAAGCATTGCAACTAATGAGTTAGTTGCGGAATGATGTATTACGGAACGAGTAATGCACATCACTTAAGTTAGTTGCAAGCATCACTTAAGCCTTGCAAGCATTGCAACTAATGAGTTAGTTGCGGAATGATGTATTAAGGAACAAGTAAAGAGACTTGCCGGTAACAAGATTGAACTAGGTATTGGAATACCGACGATTGAATCTCGGGCAAGTAACATACCGATGACAAAGGTAACAACGTATGTTGTTATGCGGTTTGACCGATAAAGATCTTCATAGAATATGTAGGAACCAATATGAGCATCCAGGTTCCGCTATTGGTTATTGACCGGAGACGTGTCTCGGTCATGTCGACATAGTTCTCGAACCCGTAGGGTCCGCACGCTTAAAGTTCGATGATGATCGTAATTAGGGTTTTTGTGTTTTGATGTACCGAAGGTTGTTCGGAGTCCCGGATGTGATCACGGACATGATGAGGAGTCTCGAAATGGTCGAGACATAAAGATTGATATATTGGAAGCCTATATTTGGATATCGGAATCGTTCCGGGTGAAATCGGGATTTTACCGGAGTACCGGGGGGTTACCGGAACCCCCCAGGGGTTAATGGGCCTACATGGGCCCTAAGGGAGAAGAGGAGGGCCGGCCAGGGCAGGCCGCACGCCCCCTCCCCCCTAGTCCGAATAGGACAAGGAAGGGGGGGCGGCGCCCCCCTTTCCTCTTTCCCCCTTCCCCTTTCCTTCTCCAACAAGGCAAGAGGGGGAGTCCTACTCCCGGTGGGAGTAGGACTCCTCCAGGCGCACCCCTAGGGGCCGGCCGCACCTCCCCCCTCCGTCCTTTATATACGGGGGCAGGGGCACCCCATGACACACAAGTTGATCTTCGTGATCGTTCCTTAGCCGTGTGCGGTGCACCCTTCCACCATATTCCACCTCGGTCATATCATAGCGGTGCTTAGGCGAAGCCCTGCGTCGGTAGAACATCATCACCGCTATCACGCCGTCGTGCTGATGAAACTCTTCCTCAACACTCGGCTGGATCGGAGCTCGAGGGACGTCACCGAGTTGAACGTGTGCAGAACTCGGAGGTGTCGTACGTTCGGTACTTGGATCGGTCGGATCGGGAAGACGTACGACTACTTCCTCTACGTTGTGTCAATGCTTCCGTTGCCGGTCTACGAGGGTACGTAGACAACACTCTCCCCTCTTGTTGCTATGCATCACCATGATCTTGCGTGTGTGTAGAATTTTTTTTTAAATTACTACGTTCCCCAACAGTGGCATCCGTGCCAGGTTTTATGCGTTGATGTTATTTGCACAAGTAGAACACAAGTGAGTTGTGGGTGATATAAGTCATACTGCTTACCAGCATGTCATACTTTGGTTCGGCGGTATTGTTGGATGAAGCGGCCCTGACCGACATTACGCTTACGCGAGACTGGTTCTATCGACGTGATTTGCACACAGGTGGCTGGCGGGTGTCAGTTTCTCCAAATTTAGTTGAACCGAGTGTGGCTACGCCCGGTCCTTGCGAAGGTTAAAGCAGCACCAACTTGACAAACTACCGTTGTGGTTTTGATGCGTAGGTAAGAACGGTTCTTGCTAAGCCCATAGCAGCCACGTAAAACTTGCAACAACAAAGTAGAGGACGTCTAACTTGTTTTTGCAGGGCATGTTGTGATGTGATATGGTCAAAACGTGATGCTATATTGTATGAGATGATCATGTTTTGTAACCGAGTTATCGGCAACTGGCAGGAGCCATATGGTTGTCGCTTTATTGTATGCAATGCAATCGGGTTGTAATGCTTTACTTTATCACTAAGTGGTAGCGATAGTCGTGGAAGCATAAGATTGGCGAGACGACAACGATGCTACGATGGAGATCAAGGTGTCGCGCCGGTGGCGATGGTGATCATGACGGTACTTCGGAGATGGATATCACAAGTACAAGATGATGATGGCCATATCATATCATTTATATTGATTTCATGTGATGTTTATCTTTTATGCATCTTATCTTGCTTTGATTGACGGTAGCATTATAAGATGATCTCTCACTCAATTTCAAGATAAAAGTGTTCTCCTTGAGTATGCACCGTTGCCAAAGTTCGTCGTGCCCAAACACCACGTGATGATTGGGTGTGATAAGCTCTACGTCCATCTACAATGGGTGCAAGCCAGTTTTGCACACGCAGAATACTCAGGTTAAACTTGACGAGCCTAGCATATGCAGATATGGCCTCGGAACACTGAGACCGAAAGGTCGAGCGTGAATCATATAGTAGATATGATCAACATATTGATGTTCACCATTGAAAGCTACTCCATTTCATGTGATGATCAGTTATGGTTTAGTTGATTTGGATCACGTGATCACTTAGAAGATTAGAGGGATGTCTTTCTAAGTGGGAGTTCTTAAGTAATATGATTAATTGAACTTAAATTTATCATGAACTTAGTACCTAATAGTATCTGGCTTGTCTATGTTTGATTGTAGATAGATGGCCCGTGTTGTTGTTCCGTTGAATTTTAATGCGTTCCTTGAGAAAGCAAAGTTGAAAGATGATGGTAGCAATTACACGGACTGGGTCCGTAACTTGAGGATTATCCTCATTGCTGCACAGAAGAATTATGTCCTGGAAGCACCGCTGGGTGCCAGGCCTGCTGCTGGAGCAACACCAGATGTTATGAACGTCTGGCAGAGCAAAGCTGATGACTACTCGATAGTTCAGTGTGCCATGCTTTACGGCTTAGAATCAGGACTTCAACGACGTTTTGAACGTCATGGAGCATATGAGATGTTCCAGGAGTTGAAGTTAATATTTCAAGCAAATGCCCGGATTGAGAGATATGAAGTCTCCAATAAGTTCTATAGCTGCAAGATGGAGGAGAATAGTTCTGTCAGTGAACATATACTCAAAATGTCTGGGTATCATAATCACTTGAGTCAACTGGGAGTTAATCTTCCTGTTGATAGTGTCATTGACAGAGTTCTTCAATCACTGCCACCAAGCTACAAGAGCTTCGTGATGAACTATAACATGCAAGGGATGGATAAGACGATTCCCGAGCTCTTCGCAATGCTAAAGGCTGTGGAGGTAGAAATCAAGAAGGAGCATCAAGTGTTGATGGTCAACAAGACTGCCAGTTTCAAGAAAAAGGGCAAAGGGAAGAAGAAGGGGAACTTCAAGAAGAACAGCAAGCAAGTTGCTACTCAGGAGAAGAAACCCAAATCTAGACCTAAGCCTGAAACTGAGTGCTTCTACTGCAAGCAGACTAGACACTGGAAGCGGAAGTGCCCCAAGTATTTGGCAGATAAGAAAGACGGCAAGGTGAACAAAGGTATATGTGATATACATGTTATTGATGTATACCTTACTAGAGCTCACAGTAGCATCTGGGTATTTGATACTGGTTCTGTTGCTAATATTTGCAACTCGAAACAGGGACTACGGATTAAGCGAACACTGGCGAAGGACGAGGTGACGATGCGCGTGGGAAATGGTTCCAAAGTCGATGTGATCACAGTCGGCATGCTACCTCTACATCTACCTTCGGGATTAGTATTAGACCTAAATAATTGTTATTTGCTGCCAGTGTTGAGCATGAACATTATATCTGGATCTTGTTTGATGCGAAACGGTTATTCATTTAAATCAGAGAATAATGGTTGTTCTATTTATATGAGTAATATCTTTTATGGTCATGCACCCTTGAAGGGTGGTCTAGTTTTGATGAATCTCGATAGTAGTGATACACATATTCATAATGTTGAAGCCAAAAGATGCAGAGTTGATAATGATAGTGCAACTTATTTGTGGCACTGCCGTTTAGGTCATATCGGTATAAAGCGCATGAAGAAACTCCATACTGATGAACTTTTGGAATCACTTGATTATGAATCACTTGGTACTTGCGAACCGTGCCTCATGGGTAAGATGACTAAAATGCCGTTCTCCGGTACTATGGAGAGAGCAACAAATTTGTTGGAAATCATACATACAGATATATGTGGTCCGATGAATGTTGAGGCTCATGGCGGATATCGTTATTTTCTCACCTTCACAGATGATTTAAGCAGATATGGGTATATCTACTTAATGAAACATAAGTCTGAAACATTTGAAAAGTTCAAAGAATTTCAGAGTGAAGTTGAAAATCATCGTAACAAGAAAATAAAGTTTCTACGATCTGATCGTGGAGGAGAATATTTGAGTTACGAGTTTGGTCTACATTTGAAACAATGCGGAATAGTTTCGCAACTCACGCCACCCGGAACACCACAGCGTAATGGTGTGTCCGAATGTCGTAATCGTACTTTATTAGATATGGTGCGATCTATGATGTCTCTTACTGATTTACCGATATCGTTTTGGGGTTATGCTTTAGAGACGGCTGCATTCATGTTAAATAGGGCACCATCGAAATCCGTTGAGGCGACACCTTATGAACTGTGGTTTGGCAAGAAACCAAAGTTGTCGTTTCTAAAAGTTTGGGGCTGCGATGCTTATGTGAAAAAGCTTCAACCTGATAAGCTCGAACCAAAATCGGAGAAATGTGTCTTCATAGGATACCCAAAGGAGACTGTTGGGTACACCTTCTATCACAGATCCGAAGGCAAGACATTCGTTGCTAAGAATGGATCCTTTCTAGAGAAGGAGTTTCTCTCGAAAGAAGTGAGTGGGAGGAAAGTAGAACTTGATGAGGTAACTGTACCTGCTCCCTTATTGGAAAGTAGTACATCGCAGAAACCGGTTTCTATGACACCTATACCAATTAGTGAGGAAGCTAATGATAATGATCATGAAACTTTAGATCAAGTTACTACCGAACCTCGTAGATCAACCAGAGTAAGATCCGCACCAGAGTGTTACGGTAATCCTGTTCTGGAAGTCATGCTACTAGATCATGAAGAACCTACGAACTATGAAGAAGCGATGGTGAGCCCAGATTCCGCAAAATGGCTAGAAGCCATGAAATCTGAGATGGGATCCATGTATGAGAACAAAGTATGGACTTTGGTTGACTTGCCCGTTGATCGACAAGCAATTGAGAATAAATGGATCTTCAAGAAGAAGATTGACGCTGACGGTAATGTTACTGTCTACAAAGCTCGACTTGTTGCGAAAGGTTTTTGACAAGTTCAAGGGATTGACTACGATGAGACCTTCTCACCCGTAGCGATGCTTATGTCTGTCAGAATCATGTTAGCGATTGCCACATTTTATGATTATGAAATTTGGCATATGGATGTCAAAACTGCATTCCTGAATGGATTTCTATAAGAAGAGTTGTATATGATGCAACCGGAAGGTTTTGTCAATCCAAAGGGAGCTAACAAAGTGTGCAAGCTCCAGCGATCCATTTATGGACTGGTGCAAGCCTCTTGGAGTTGGAATAAACGCTTTGATAGTGTGATCAAAGCATTTGGTTTTGTACAGACTTTTGGAGAAGCCTGTATTTACAAGAAAGTGAGTGGGAGCTCTGTAGCATTTCTGATATTATATGTGGATGACATATTACTGATTGGAAATCAGATAGAATTTCTGGATAGCATAAAGGGATACTTGAATAAGAGTTTTTCAATGAAAGACCTCGGTGAAGCTGCTTACATATTGGGCATTAAGATCTATAGAGATAGATCAAGACGCCTAATTGGACTTTCACAAAGAACATACCTTGACAAAGTTTTGAAGAAGTTCAAAATGGACCAAGCAAAGAAAGGGTTCTTGCCTGTGTTACAAGGTGTGAAGTTGAGTAAGACTCAATGTCCGACCACCGCAGAAGATAGAGAGAAAATGAAAGATGTCCCTTATGCTTCAGCCAGAGGCTCTATCATGTATGCAATGCTGTGTACCAGACCTGATGTGTGCCTTGCTATAAGTCTAGCAGGGAGGTACCAAAGTAATCTAGGAGTGGATCACTGGACAGCGGTCAAGAACATCCTGAAGTACCTGAAAAGGACTAAGGATATGTTTCTCGTATATGGAGGTGACAAAGAGCTTATCGTAAATGGTTACGTAGATGCAAGCTTTGACACTGATCCGGACGATTCTAAATCGCAAACCGGATATGTGTTTATATTGAACGGTGGAGCTGTCAGTTGGTGCAGTTCTAAACAAAGCGTCGTGGCGGGATCTACATGTGAAGCGGAGTACATAGCTGCTTCGGAAATAGCAAATGAAGGAGTCTGGATGAAGGAGTTCATATCCGATCTAGGTGTCATACCTAGTGCATCGGGTCCAATGAAAATCTTTTGTGACAATACTGGTGCAATTGCCTTGGCGAAGGAATCCAGATTTCACAAGAGAACCAAGCACATCAAGAGATGGCTTCAATTCCATTCGGGATTTAGTCCAAGTGGGAGACATAGAAATTTGCAAGATACATACGGATCTGAATGTTGCAGACCCACTGACTAAGCCTCTTCCACGAGCAAAACATGATCAGCACCAAGGCTCCATGGGTGTTAGAATCAGTACTGTGTAATCTAGATTATTGACTCTAGTGCAAGTGGGAGACTGAAGGAAATATACCCTAGAGGCAATAATAAAGTTATTATTTATTTCCTTATATCATGATAAATGTTTATTATTCATGCTAGAATTGTATTAACCGGAAACATAATACATGCGTGAATACATAGACAAACAGAGTGTCACTAGTATACCTCTACTTGACTAGCTCGTTGATCGAAGATGGTTATGTTTCCTAACCATAGACATGAGTTGTCATTTGATTAACGGGATCACATCATTAGGAGAATGATGTGATTGACTTGACCCATTCCGTTAGCTTAGCACTTGATCGTTTAGTTTGTTGCTATTGCTTTCTTCATAACTTATACATGCTCCTATGACTATGCGATTATGCAACTCCCATTTACCGGAGGAACACTTTGTGTGCTACCAAACGTCACAACGTAACTGGGTGATTATAAAGGTGCTCTACAGGTGTCTCTGAAGGTACTTGTTGGGTTGGCGTATTTTGAGATTAGGATTTGTCACTCCGATTGTCGGAGAGGTATCTCTAGGCCCTCTCAGTAATGCCCATCACTTAAGCCTTGCAAGCATTGCAACTAATGAGTTAGTTGCGGAATGATGTATTACGGAACGAGTAAAGAGACTTGCCGGTAACGAGATTGAACTAGGTATTGGAATACCGACGATCGAATCTCGACAACTAACATACCGATGACAAAGGGAACAACGTATGTTGTTATGCGGTTTGATCGATAAAGATCTTCGTAGAATATGTAGGAACCAATATGAGCATCCAGGTTCTGCTATTGGTTATTGACCGGAGACGTGTCTCGGTCATGTCTACATAGTTCTCGAACCCGTAGGGTCCGCACGCTTAAAGTTCGGTGACGATCGTAATTGGGGTTTTTGTGTTCTGATGTACTGAAGGTTGTTCGGAGTCCCGGATGTGATCACGAACATGACGAGGAGTCTCGAAATGGTTGAGACGTAAAGATTGATATATTGGAAGCCTATATTTGGATATCGGAATCGTTTCGGGTGAAATCGGGATTTTACCGGAGTACTGGGGGGTTACC
>NC_041384.1:763472651-763476898 GCF_002162155.2 Triticum dicoccoides | reverse complement strand
TAATGGGCCTACATGGACCCTAAGGGAGAAGAGGAGGGCCGGCCAGGGCAGGCCGCGCGCCCCCTCCCCCATAGTCTGAATAGGACAAGGAAGGAGGGCGGCGCCCCCCTTTCCTCTTTCCCCTTCCCCTTTCCTTCTCCAACAAGGCAAGAGGGGGAGTCCTACTCCCGGTGGGAGTAGGACTCCTCCAGGCGCACCCCTAGGGGGCAGTCGCACCTCCCCCCTCCCTCCTTTATATACGGGGGCAGGGGGGCACCCCATGACACACAAGTTGATCTTCGTGATCGTTCCTTAGCCGTGTGCGGTGCCCCCTTCCACCATATTCCACCTCGGTCATATCGTAGCGGTGCTTAGGCGAAGCCCTGCGTCGGTAGAACATCATCACCGTCATCACGCCGTCGTGCTGACGAAACTCTCCCTCAACACTCGGCTGGATCGGAGCTCGAGGGACGTCACCGAGTTGAACGTGTGTAGAACTCGGAGGTGTCGTATGCTCGGTACTTGGATCGGTCGGATCGGGAAGACGTACGACTACTTCATCTATGTTGTGTCAATGCTTCCGTTGCCGGTCTACGAGGGTACGTAGACAACACTCTCCCCTCTCGTTGCTATACATCACCATGATCTTGCGTGTGCGTAGGAATTTTTTTGAAATTACTACGTTCCCCAACACCTTCAAGAATGGAGAGAGCCAGCAAAGCCACGTCCAGGAGTTACTTTTGTCGACGACAGACAAAAACTTTTGCTTTGCGAAACGCTCATGGAACATTTCACTCTACCAGATCATTTCACAGATGCAGATGTGGAGAAAGTCAAGGACGCTGCTCTTAGGAAGATGGCGGTTGCATTCAACAACCATAAGAATCGTGAATGGGGCAAGTACGTCAAGGGAGGAAGGAAGACTCCAGTATTCGAGGGAACACTAGAGAAGCAAAGTGCTCATTGGGACGATTTCGTGAAATTCAAGGATTCGGAATTATCTAAGGAACGGTCGAGAATAAACAAGGCCAATGCCGCAAAAAAGGATAAGTTCCATAAGCTGGGGCTAGGTGGCTATGCTGTGGGAATGCCTAAGTGGGATAAGTCTGAGAAAGAGATGGAGGATGTAGGTATCACTCCAGAAACATTGAGCTGGCCCCCCAGGTGCAGGACTTGGTTCTATGCGCATGGGGGGAGTTGGACCCGAAGACAGGCAAAGTTTCGAAGAAGGCATGTCTGGACGGAGCCGAAGATAAGCTACTTGTTGCAATAGAAGAGGCTCGGTCGGGGGTGTTCGAGCCCAACAGAGAGAACGATGAGCTTACGCGTGCCCTGGGAAATCCTGAACACCCGAGAAGAACACGAGGCAAGGGCGATATTCCGTGGTATGAGGGGTTTTCAGACTAGAACGATGACTACAGATCCCGTGCGAGAAAGAAGATTGCGGAGGAGAAGAAGAGGAAGATGAAGGAGGAGCAGAGCAAGCTGGACTATGAACGCCTTCAAGGCCTAGAATCAGCGCACGCAGACTTGGCAGTCAAATTCCAGCGGCAGCAGGAGCAGATCGACTCACTTAGCCAGCAAAGGGGGTCTCAGCAGCTGCAGCAGCTAGCGGATGATCCAGCATTGGATAGCACCATCCCATCCATGCCGAGAAGCAGCGTGGGTTTCGCCCCGGGCGACGCATTGCTGGATAGCTACCCAGTGGATGACATCATGGAGAACACTAACTGCGAGCTACACTTCAAAATGAAGAACATATCCATGAAGGTGGCGGACGCCCTTGCTTTTACAAATCCCCCCGAGGCAACCTTCCATTGCAATCCGATTCCAGCGGGCTATGCTCGTGTCTTGGTTGATGAGGTGGTGGACCAATATTCGGGGCTAGAGCTTGACATTCCTGGAGGTGACAAGGAGCACACACTAGGAGAGGCCAACCATCGTAGCATCCTATGGAGAAAGGATTGCATCATCTTTCGAAGGCCACCGACACCGCGTCATCCGACTCCTCGTCAAAGTCCGCCACCGAGTCAGCAGACTCCCGCTCCTCCAAGCCCACCAACGCGTCAGGCCACTCCTCCTCCTCCAAGTCCGGCAAAGCGTCAGGCCACTCCTCCTCCAAGTCCGGCACAGCTTCAGGCCACTTCTCCTCCTCCAACTCAGCCACGCCAGCCGTCTTTGCCGCCTCAGCAATCACGGAAGAGAGCCGCCTCAGCTATGGTGCGTAGCGGTACAAGTCGAGGTATAGTACTGGAGGTACAGGCGGAGGCAAGCGATATCAATATGGTCCAAGCCTCGCGCCTCTTCCGCAGAGGCCTTACGACAAGTCCGAGGAGGAAAACGCAGCCATATAGAAGGCCGAGGTGGAAGCCCATTTTGCACCGAAACCGCCACCACCGCCAAGGGAGAAAGTGCCTGAGGAAGAGATTGACCACTTCATTCGTATGGCTAGTGCACCAGCTCCCAAGCCCGTTGACACAGACTATGAGCGCCACCTCAGGAAGTTAAATCGAGCACGTCTACAGAAACAGGCGAGCTCGAGCTCGAGCAAATTAGCTGGCAAAACATGCGGTAAAACCGTTCCCCAGCTGGGAGAACAGGCGGTGCAATCAATTCCCCCGCTTGTTGTGCCAACAACACATGAGAGTAGGCGCGCCAAATATTATTGTGGGCAAACCGTTAACGTTCCCGGGCTGGGCGATGTGGTAATAACCGAGGAGCATATTGAGCAGGCTAAAAGCATCATGATCACTGTTGGAAAACTCCTCGATATCAAGCCCATGTCTCCGACTAGAGAGGAGGAAATAAAACAGAAATATGTCCAGGGCCAACCTTTGGTCGAGCCAGACGAGGTCAAGAAGCTCCCAACGAGAATGTATGAATTGCATCAATGGTACATGGACATTACCAAGAATTCCAATCGAGAGTCCCTCATGGTGAATGTCAATAAGGATCATTACTACCATGAGAAAGTTGTGTCCGTTGAGTATTCAGAACTATTTCAGTTATACAATCAAGACGCACTCGACAAATCTATCGTCAATTGCTATTGTCTGTAAGTGGTTTCTTTCTGTAATTTAAGTCTCAAGCTAGCTGTAGTGATCATTTTGATCAATCATTACATGTAATTATCCTCACTATATTCTTTTCTGTGGTATTATGTAGGATAAAGATTTATGAAATGAAAAAAGATGGACGCTATGACATTGGGTTCGTTGACCCAAATACCATTAATGAATACACATGGAAATTAGATTCATATTACGAAAAAAGTGTAGAGGAAAGCATGCTAGAGTTCTTCAAGCGCCTCAAATACAATGATGATATACTACTTCCTTACAACTTCGAGTGAGTCACACTGTCTTGTACTACAAATTCTGTTTTTGCCTACTAGCTAGCTACATGTTTTTGCTTACATATGCCCGCTTAATTAAGACATGCAAACGTGTGTGAATGAAGATTTCACTGGATCTTGTTAATCATTAAAGTTGATGAAGGAACAGTTGAAGTACTAGAATCACTACTTAAGAAACCAACTGACTACACCATCATGAAGGGGGTAGTCAACAGGTAATTTCAATCATTATTAACTATATCTCGGCCTATTTAATTAGTTCGTCATTTCCTGATAACAACTATTTAATAACCCATTTATTCATTTTCTTTGTCGGCGGGCAGGGCTTGGGCAAAGTTCATCAGCGTCACTCCAGGCCAATGGAAACCAAATCTGAAATGGTATCGACCCATGGTAAGTAATTAAGTAGTACTAGCTAGCTGTCATCTCTTTAATTATCATGATTTATTAATTATTATCTGATCAAATTCCATTCTCGTAAAGGCCCTGAAGCAGGCGCCGGGGAATAATCTGTGTGCATACTACGTTTGCGAGAACATTCGCATGATAGCGTCCGAAAGGAGCAGATCTCAAAGACAGGAGTGGGTACGATTGTCAGAACATTATTCACAATTTTTACACCATTATCGATATCTGGTCACATAACTAATACACATGCATATTGATCTCCTTCTTAACAGTTCAAAGAGGTGCGGGAGAAGCTCCTACCAGAGGACCGCATAGAAGCAATTCAAGAGGAAATAGCGGGATTTTTGCTCGACCAGGTCATAGATCCCAAAGGAGAATATTTTTACCCGCTACCGCCCCCATGAACCACTTCCAATTGTTATCGTGCTCCGAAGGGACCAATTAGGCTAATGTTACTGGCTCCGAAGGCACCAATTAGGAGAAATTATATATAGCTAGCTAATTG
>NC_041384.1:763466723-763472091 GCF_002162155.2 Triticum dicoccoides | reverse complement strand
TAATGTATATAATATGCAGTTTCGTAAAATACCAGCAAACGAAAAAGAATTAAATGGAAAACACAAAATTAAATGAAAAAGAAATCATAAACACAAAATCCCCAACCTTTTAATACCGGTTGGTGTCACCAACCGGTACTAAAGGGCTCCCTGCCCCCGGAGCTGGCTCGTGCCACGTGGTTGCCTTTAGCACCGGTTCGTGTTGAACCGGTACTAAAGGGGGAGGGGACCTTTAGTGTCGGTTATCGAACCGGCACTAAAAGGCCTTACGAACCGGTGCTATTGTCCGGTTCTACACTAGTGCATACAGTAAAAGACAAAAATGTGCAATGTATTAAATGAAGAGTCACTGTAATTAAGATGGTAATGACGCAGAGATATTCCCCGAGAGATACATATGCCCGGAAAAGAAAAACAAGTGTACAGAGACAGTGCATGCACTAGCATCAGTGGACGACATACAAAACCTCTTTCATGCAACGCACTAGCAATCTTTCCTTTTTTTTTGCTTTTTTTTTGCGAATAACTAACAATCTTTCCTTGTCACACTTTTATCTGAGAAACTGTTCTTCTACACTAATTACCCAGCATGTATCCACATATTTTTTAGAGGAAGTGTATAAGCCTGTTTTATCCTGATACCAAATTTCATACTCCCTCCATTCCAAAATATAGTGCGCCCGTGTTTTCCGAGGTTCAACTTTGACCATAAATTTAACCAACGAGACCAACTGCGGCGGGAGAAAAATTATATAATTGAAAACTTCTTTCGAATACGAATTCACTGATATAATTTTTGCTCCCGCCGCAATCGGTCTTGATAGTTAAATTTACGATCAAAGTTAAAGCACGAGGATAAAGGAAGCACTACATTGTGGAATGGAGGGAGTATGTATTTATGTCAGATTTATATTATTTTAAGGCGACGATGCATGCATCTTTTTTCTTCGCAAACCATGAATGCAGTTTTCCTTTTTTTTTTTTGAGATAATGCAATTTTCCTTTTGTGGAATGCTGCATGCGTATATGGGCCAGCTAACCAGAAGGGCAGCAGAGTTAGCCCATCAGGAAACCAGGACCTTATCGAGGCTCATGCAGGTCCGCGTCTGTCAACTTCTGATCCAGTCATGCATCTCTAGGCGGACCAAACAATTGCGCTATCACGGCATCTACTTGGAGAGCTCCTAACCGGCGATCCTTTGGCGCGGGAGCACCTATGTGCCGCTTACTGCGGCAAACAGTCGGGGATTCACACAGGGCGCCCCCGACTGGGCCGGTCCACACAGGCAGCGAGCAGTGTAAAAATGAAAGAAAAGCGTGAAGCTTCAGCGAGGACTCAATATCACGACCGCACACTTGTAGAGCGAGGTACCTAACCACTACGCCTGACTGACACTTGTGGTGATATGGCAATGCGAATACTATAGAACTAACCACATCACCAGATCCGGTTATTTTTCCTTTTTTTATCTTTCCTTATAATTTCTGAATCTATTTTTAAATGGAAGAACGCTTTTATGAACACACACAAGTTTTAAACTTTTTTAGCATTTTTCTGAATATGTAATCAAATTTAAAAATAGGAACAATTTCGAAGTTATGGAAAAATATTGAAAAACAGGAACATTTTTAAAAATTAGATCAGTTTTCATCAAAACAGACAAGTTTTTTGAAAATGTGAACAATATTTTGAATTGTTGAAAAAAATAAAAACAGGAACATATTTTGAATTTGTAAACAAATTCTGAAAAATATGAACATTTTGTTAAATTCTAAAAAATAAATCACAAACATGAACAATTTTTGACGAAATGCGAACATTTTTTGAATTTGTGAACACTTTTCCAAAAGAGGAGCATCTTTTAATTTGTGAACAAATTCTGAGAGCAGGAACATTTTTAATTCGTGATTTTGTTTTTAAACGGGAACATTTTTTTAGAATGATGAACAATTTTTGAAAGATGTGATTTTTTTCGAGGAAAATGTACCAAACAAAATTTGAAAAATGATCATTTTTTGAAAATTGAAAACAAATTTTTGAAACATTCCAAAAAAACTGCTCTTGAACCTAAAATTTGTTCAAAAATTCCGAAAAAAAATTCTATACTTTGAAAAAGTGCGAATATATTTTGAATTTCTGAACATTTTGATAGACAGGAACATTTTTTTGCCTATGCAAACAAAAAATTTGAAACTGCAGAAAATGTTTTTTAAAACCATGAGACTTTTTTTAAGTTTTGAACAAATATTTGAAAATGGAACATTTCATGAAATTATGAACATTTTTTGAAACAAATCAAACAAATTTTGCAAGTTAGGAACAAAATTTGAAAACAGGAGCATTTTTTAAAATGAAAATTTTTGTAAAATGTGAACATCTTTTGAAAAATAAAAAGAAATCTGAGAAAGAAAATTGAAAATGAAAAAAAAAGATAATCAGAGAAAAAATAAAAAATAAATAAATAAAGAAAATAAACAGAAAAGGAAACAGGGAGAGAAAAGGGAAAAAGAAATAGAAAAATAAGATAGATGAAAAGATAAACAGAAAAGAAAGAAATCCGGTTGGGAACCTCTAGAAGGTTCCCAAAACTGGGAACGCTGAAAGGGCGTAAACAGGCTGGCCCAATACGACCTATCGCATCGACCGCCTGTGCGAACACTTGTTGCCGCAGAGAGCGGCGAATAGCAAATTCCCTTTGGCGTGTTAATTGGGCTTGGCACATTTTCTTTTTTCCCCTTCTGTTTAGAACGTTCACAAAATAATGCAGGGCCGGGACTACAAACCCGCGACCAGCTCCTTCGAAGCAAACGACCGTAACCACGGGGCCATTGAAGGACTAGTGCTTTTTAAACTTTTTTTTTCTTTATTTTACTTCTCTCTTCAATCACGGCAACCCCAGGTTTTGGACGCAAATCGGTTGATTCATTGGTCCTTTTCGGGGCGGTTGTATTCGTGTTTTATTTTTTATTTTTTAATTTTTTGAAAAAAGTTCTTGTTTTCTTAAAAAATGATGATTTTTTGTATATTCAATGAACCTTTTTTCAAAATTGATAAACTTTTCACAAATTCAATGATTTTTTTTTTCAAATTTGATGAGCTTTTTCCTAATTCAGATGAGTTTATTAAAAATCGATGATCTTAGTTCAAATTTGATGAACTTTTTTTGATGCATGTTTTTTTTAAAAAAAATTGATGAACTTTGCTAAAAGAACAAGTGGATGGTTGACCGTTCACCAGAAAAGAATCGTGGTACCAGGCAGCAAGTCGGGTAAGTTATCTCAAAAAACAACAACCAGCTAAAAAAAATCGTGGTATTAAAAGGGCCACGCCTAGCGAGCCAGCTAAATGCAGCGATTGGGGGCTCTCTTCCTAAGCCGCGTGCATGGAGCGCACCATGATTTGCTTCCTTTTCCAGTTTTCCTAACTGTGAACATGAACATGAGAGCATCTAGCCAAATTCGGGCTCTCAAACACGTGCAGACACGCCCGAGCATGTTTACGGACACTAACCGATCAAGTCTCAAATTTACAAGTCTATATTCGGATACCTCATACTAGAAATATTAAATCCATACAACAGCATGAAAAAAATCCTACATACTTCGTAGATCAACCAGCCTAATCCTCGTCAAAGATGTCCACTATCTCCATTCCTGGCGGCAGGTAGATGGGTTGCAACTGCAGCTCCCACTACTGCGGCTCCTCCAACTCCTCCATGGCGGCCTTCCCATCCATCTCCGCTTCGACCTCGTCAAAAAGGGCGTCGATCGCCGTCCTTTCCTATTAGATGAAGTGTCGGTTGGCCTCCACATAGGCCTTGTGTTGTATGGACTTCAGGATGGCCTGGTACTCCGCCATCACGTCCGTCTGGGCGACGGCGAACCCCGCCTCCGCGTCCTTCATGTTGAAGCCTGGAGCTGGCACCACCTGCTCCGGCTGCTCCACCTCCTCCTCGTCCTCCGGATCCACCAACCCCATCGGAGCCGGATGCTGCTCCTCTCCCTCCTCCTCCTCCTCCTCCTCCTCCACTTGCTCCTCCTCCTCCTTCGGCTCCGGTGAGTCTGGAGGCATCCCGGCAATGATGCGTGCGGCGTGCGCGGCGCGCATCGCCCGGATCTCCTGCTCGAGCGGGAACTAACGCTCCGGCGTGAGCCCAGTGTAAGTGTGTCATGGTTTTTTCATGGCAGATGTCCTCATAGGAAAACTTAGGTGTGAGGCCATCGCAAGTAGGTGGTAGCTTGAACGGGGTTGGTCAGAATGGAGAGATGCCAGTTTACCCAGGTTCGGCCCCTCAAGATGGAGGTAAAAGTCTACATCCTGCTTGATTGCTATTGATGATGATGACCTTGATTACAAGGGTGCCGTTTCGCTACCTCTATCTCGAGAGCTAATAATTTTTCTGTGCACATACCTGCTTCCACTCTCATGGCCCCTGAGGATTCCGCCGCACCTGCATCCACTTCCAAGATTAAGCCTAAAAGACGCTTCACACATTCATTGCTTGGACTGGATAGAGAGACAGCAACTAATGAAATTGTAGGAGACGCCTCAACTGATTTGACCGCAACAGGGAGGAGGCTCACAAGGTTGGGGCTCAAGACAAAGGTTGAACGCCTCTTGCCAGTAGCCTGGTTATGCCTGAAGAGTCAGTTGGCAGCATATCAGAGATCCCTCCATCGGCGAAAAAGATGGATATGAAGGTTTCCAGCCATGCAAAACGTAACTAGGTTGGGATGCTAAGGTCACATTCTTGTACTCTCCATTATGTAGCCGTTCGTGCTGGATATGATCTGACCGGTCATGGTGTCAAATCCCGCCATGTACAGAGCCTCATCAACCTCATCATGGACTAGCCGCTGCCACAGCCAGAACTGCTGGACGAACAACCCCCATGACAACCCCCTTGTTGCTAATGGAAAAGCAGCAGGAGGAAGAAGATGAGTCCAAGTTGTCGTCTCCCCTAGAGTAAATTGCTCAAAACCACCACATTTGTGGCTAGGATACTCCAAAACCACCATCTTTACCAAAAATCACAAAAAACCACCACTTCTGCGCCTAGTGAATAACAAATCGCACTAATCCGAAATTGAGCGCGTCTAATAGTAAAACTGACGGGTGGGACCTGTCTATCCAGCCTGATGTGGCGAAGACAAGTCATAGTCAATGTTTGACCTGTGATGTGGACCAGGGTCCCACCTGTCAGCCACACATCTTGTCTCCTCTCTCCTTTCCTTCTCTTCCCTCCTCTCCTTCCTTTTCACAGGAGCTGCGGCCATGGATGAACGACAACGGCGAGCCCCCCCCCCCACCCCGGTGCGCCCTTGCCCGCTCCGGCGAGGCCGAACTGCGGCGTGTCCGCGCCCCTGC
>NC_041384.1:763462206-763466497 GCF_002162155.2 Triticum dicoccoides | reverse complement strand
TGCCCGTACCCCTGCCCACTCCGGCGATACCAAGGCCCCGCGCCTGCCCGCTCCGGTGAGACCGAGGCCCCGCGTGCCCGCTCTGGCGAGGCGGAGCCCGCGCGTGCCCGCGTCCCAGCCTACTCCGGCGAAGCCGAGGCCCTGCGTGCCCGCTCCGGCGAGGCGGAGCCCGCGTCCCAGCCTACTCCGGCGAGGACGAGGCCCTGCGTGCCCGCGTCGCTGCTGTAGGCTGCTGGGGAGGAGGCAGCGGACCACGGCGCCTTGCGGGGTGGATCCGGTGGCCGGTGCCTAGATCCGGCGGCTAGTGACGAGGGAAGCTCGTAGGGCGTCGCCGCTGTGTCAAGTGAGGTGGTCGGAGGGGAGGGAGGAAGGGGCTTCCCGGCGAAGGGGCTTCTCAGCGGAAGGGGCTTCCCGGCGACGGCGGGGCTTCTCGAGGGGCTCTGCCTGCCGGCGACAATGGTGGAGTGAGCAGCTTTGCAGAGAGGGAGAGATAGAAGGAATAAGAAAAATAAAAAAAGGTTAAAGGATATGTGAGGCTGACAGGTGGGGTCACCTTCCTCCTCATCATAATATCCACACAGGCGTGCCAAGTCAGCCTGACATGTGGGGCCAACCCGTCAGTTTTGCTGTTAGACGCGGCTCAGTTTTGTTAGTGCGATTTGTTACCCACTTGCCGCGGAGCCGGTGGTTTTTTGTGATTTTTTGCAATAGTGGTGGTTTTGCAGTATTTGTGCCACAAATGTGGTGGCTTTGAGCAATTTACTCTCTCCCCTAAAAAAGGATGGACTCTCAGCTCCTGGAAAAGAGGTTGAATCTGTCGGTGACGTGGCAGGACTAGCTTTGCTGCTTCGCATGCGATACAGAATATTGAAGAGTGTCCTGGAATGGAATCGGATTCGCCACCACCTTTGCTTGAATTCTCTACCGTGACTGGAGAAAACAACAGTGACAAGCTCATGGATGGATGTCATGGATCTAATGGACCCAATGTACTGGACAAAGTGTTGGCCAATCCTCCTGTGGCTACCGACGATGCTGAGAGGATGCCACCACATCATTTTCCACTGCCATGGCCGCCATTCTAGCTTCCACTGTCATGGCCACCAAGGATGCCTCAACACGCGCTCCCACTGCCATGGCCCCCTGTCATGACCAAGATCGATCCTAAAAAATGCTTCACATGGTCGCTGCTTGGATTGGACAGGGAGACTGCAACTAATGAAATTATAGGAGACACATCGGCTGATTTGGCCACAATAGGGAGGAGGTTCGCAAGGTCACTGCTCAAGCCAAAGGTGGAGGCGCCTCTTGCGAGCAGCCTGGTCATGCTAGAAGAGCCGGTTCACAGCACACCAGAGACCCCTCCATCGGTGACGAAGATTGATATGAAGATGTCCAAGAAGGTTTCCTGCCACCCAAATCGTAACTAGGTCGGGAAATGCTAAGGCTACATGCTTGTACTCTCAACTATTGCAGTCGTTGGTGATGGATATGATCTGACCGGCCATGGTGTCAACTCCTTCCATGTACGGATCCCTCATTGTCCTCAGCTTGGACTAGCCGCTGCCAGAGCCAGAACTGATGGACGAACAACCCCCGCGACAATCACATGCGAGAAGGTTATGTGATCTTACCGGATGTCCGGATATATGCTTTGACGGCTTTATCATGTGTTTCGTGTTGGGACGTCTTTGGTGTTGCAGTGTTCTAATGTTCAATGGGATTTTTCTTTTGAGAACTCTTGTAATTTAGATAGAGATCCCAGGTAGGATGAGTCGAGCAAAAGTGGGTTTCCCATATCAAAATCATTGCTAGTATGTCATTATTTTCTAGTCGCTCTTAGATTCGATAGACCAGCAGTGCTTGCATGCATCACTTCATTTGGACTCTGGATCTCTCCACTCTTTCTCAGGCTCAGCTGGAAGGAAGGCTGGCAGCAGGGGCAGAGCTAGCGATGCACTCCTGGGCATCTGAGCTAACCTAACTCCTCAACTAAACCAACGCTTCTATGCCTGCCAAAACTCCTGGTGCCTCCCCGAGGTCCTCGCCCTACGCGGCTCCCTTGATTCATCCCCATGACTTCTTTGAGTTCATCACAAGACCTCAAATCCTCAATTAATTATGCCCACTCTCCCAAGTGCAAACGAGTGGGCAGTAGCAGCCGGCGAACGGCAAGAACGGCGCCACCATCGAGGGGGGCAAAAAGTGTAGACGCGAGGTGCGCAAGTGTGAGCGTGCGACCGGCGACTCAGCGAACAATGTCCCAGCGAAGAAAAAGGGTCAAAGGAAAAAGAGATGAATGCAAAATGAGAGGTTACTCCTCAGTTCTGAGTTTGAGTGTTTGATGATTGAATTGCATGATTGTTCCTTTTCCAATTCCATTTGGATTGTTGTTGCGTGGTCTTGCTGTAGTAAGGTATTTTCGAACCTATTCCCTCCGTTCTTAAATATAAGTCTTTTTAAAGATTCCACTATATATGGACTAGATACGAATCAAAATGAGTGAATCTACACTTTAAAATATATCTGTATACAAACGAAGCTAAGCTATTATGCAATGTTGCCAAATAAGGAAAAATGTGTGGCTTAGTCTCAATCGAATAAAGTCTCGGTCAAGTGACATAATATATTGAAAATAAAAAAAATCACACAAGATCTAGCGAATATAATATTGACTGAGACATAATCAAATCTCAGTCAACTGAGATTTAGCAACACTGGAAACAAAATCTCCTGGCCAGTTTTCCAACCCATTACCCACACACACCACCCCCACCACGGAACTTTTGTTCAGTTGCATGGACTACCCCTCCACAGTACTTCTTTCTCTTGCCTGGGCCAGTTCAAAAAAAGGAAGTGGGGAAAAAATGTAGGCTGCTCAAGGAAGCTAACATGTATCGAACTCACGCACATCCACTTCACGTACAAGACTAACTACAAGTCGAGCTACCTCATGTTAGTGATTGTGAACAGCGGCAAAAGCCTAATAACACTATCATCCGTTATTTTATTGCATAGAACCATCCATCTACCGTATCACTTCAGTTTTTTGAATTATATGAAAAAAACGTGAATTTGGAAAAGTTCATGGATTTTGAGAAAAGTTCACAAATCTGAAAAAAGTTCATTGAATTCAGAAAAAGTTCACGAATTTGAAAAAAAAATCATCGAATTCAGAAAATGTTCATCAAATTTGAAAAAAAAAGTCCGTATAATCTGAAAAAAGTTCATCGAATTCAAAATATGTTCATGAAATCTGAAAAAAATTCACCAAATTAGAAATAGAGTTCATCAAATTCAGAAAAAGTTCATCAAATTCAAAAAAAATCATCAAATTTGAAAAAAGTTCATCGATTTTAAAACAAAAGTTCATTGAATTCAAAAAGTGTTCATGGAATTTTAAAAAAGTTCATGTAATCCGAAAAAAGTTCATCAAATTTAGAAAAGTTCATCGAATTTGAAAAAAGTTCATGTAATCTGAAAAAAGTACATCGATTTTTTTAAAAAAGCATGCAATTCTTTTAAAAAATCACGCATTGAAAAAAACAAAAGAATGGAAGAAAAAATTTAAAAACCAAATAAAACCGTCCGTAAACTAAACCGCGAACCGGGAAAACCCGGTTTGGGATTCCCAAAACCGGGGTTTCGCGAACCAGAAGAAACGAAATAAAATGCAGGAGCGAATTAACCTAGCACACTAGAAGCGTGATGGTCCAGTGGTTAGAGCGCATCAATCGTAACGAGTCCGGCGTGGTTTCGATTCGATCCCAGGATTCGCCTTTCCTATTCGCCACTTGTAGACGGCAAATAGATGAGGCGGCGGCCGAAGGAAGATGTAAATGGGTCAGCCCAGTCGGGCAAGGTCACTTGAGCTGTTCTTTTTCTTTCAGTTTCCTATTTGTTCATTATAATAATAGTTGCTGGATTATGTTTACGGAATTAAAACAATCAAAATCTATTAAAAGTAAAAACATCTTTTAAAAGAAATGTTCTGTGTGTATTTAAAAAGATTTCATCATACATAAAAAGTTTAGTTCACCCTAAAAAATGTTTATCAAAATATTTTCAAAATGTTGACAATATTTAAAAAAATCACCGTTATTAGAAATAGTTCTCCGTATTTTAAAAACAGATCAACATACATAAACAAAAGTTCATCATATATTTAAAAAGTCCACCATATATGAAAGTATTCATCCTATATTGAAAACAAGCACTATATATTAAAAATGTTCTGTGTGTATTTAAAAAGATTTCATCATACATAAAAAGTTTAGTTCACCCTAAAAAA
>NC_041384.1:763459596-763461783 GCF_002162155.2 Triticum dicoccoides | reverse complement strand
TAAACAAAAGTTCATCATATATTTAAAAAGTCCACCGTATATGAAAGTATTCATCCTATATTGAAAACAATCACTATATATTAAAAATGTTCTGTGTGTATTTAAAAAGATTTCATCATACATAAAAAGTTTAGTTCACCTTAAAAAATGTTTATCAAAATATTTTCAAAATGTTGACAATATTTAAAAAAATCACCGTTATTAGAAATAGTTCTCCGTATTTTGAAAACAGCTCAACATACATAAACAAAAGTTCATCATATATTTAAAAAGTACACCGTATATGAAAGTATTCATCCTATATTGAGAACAATCACTATATATTAAAAATGTTCATCATACATTAAAAAAGTTCACTAAATATTAGAAAATGTTTACAGTATGTACAACTACAAAACAACATAGAAGAAAAGGCAAGAGAAGCGAACCAACTTGTGGTTGAGATGGTTAGGTGGACAATGATATCCCCAACCCACCAGGGTTCAAATCCTGATGCTCGCATTATTCCTGGATTTATTTCAGGATTTCCGGCGATGCGCTTTCAGTGGGAGGAGACGTTCCCGTCGACGACGAGGCGCCTACGATGACTTCGTAAATCTCAAGATGATATGCCGGCTCAGTCTCTCGGAGGTGCTCATAGGGAGGGTGTGCGTGTGTGCGTTCATAGGGATGAGTGTATGCGTATGTATATGAGCGCTTGTGTCTGCTCTGATGCTCAAAAAAATTGGCAAGAGAAAACCAAAATCCCAAAGAAAAAAAAACTGGAAGAAATACCAAATCCCAAAGGAAAAATATGAAGAAAAACATACTAATAGAAAACCAAAAAAGAAGTGAAGAGGAGGAAAAAGAAAAAGAAAACTGCAGTAGCAGCGAAGGAACTGTACCGAACATCGGCCCGTTGACTCTCCTATTTGCCGCCATCCAAGAGATAATATTTTTCCGTGTCAGGCGTGAGCCACTGAATAACTGGTAAAGCATTGGGTACATATGGCCATTCGCTAAAACAGGATTAGGTAAACGCCCGCAGTGGCACATGTACGCGTGCAACTTGTGCTGAATGCATGCGACCGTGTCTAAGTCTGTCTAACTACATGGTCCGTCCGTGAAAGCCTCCTGTGTATGTATACTGCTGCGCGCCCGATCGATCATGCGTTCCGCCGGAGCTCGGTCGACGAGGATAGATCCATTCAGCACAAGCATTGCAGCAGCAGCAGCAGCACCAGCGGCTTATGCATGTTTGCATAGCATAGTCCTTTTTACTTTGCATATTAGAATTCTCTGAAGTCAAACTTCACAAAGTTTCACCATATTTATATGAAAAATATCAACATCTGCCATATTAAAGTTATATAATATGAAACTTTAAGTCATGACACATCTAGTGATATTGATTTTAGATTGTGAATGTTGGCACTTTTTTCTACAAAATTGATCAAACTTTATGAGGCTTAACTTCAGTCAGATCTTATATGCGAACTAAAAAGGACCGGAGGGAGTACTACCCGGCCCAAGTGTCAGCAATGCTGACGATCACCATGCCCGGAACAAGTTGTCTAGCAAACGATCAGATCGATGCTTGTCCTGGCGATAGACCAGCAGCGCTTGCATGCATCGTTTCGTTTGGACTCTGGGTTCTCTCCACTCGCTCTCAGGCTCAGGCTCAGCCATACCTACAAGTATCGACGCCCGACAGCGTGCACAAACGTGTAAGATCGACCATCGATGCATTCCGCGACATTATAATACTAAACAAATAAATAACCTCCGGGCCATACACGCATAGTCGTTGCATGTGCCGTGCTGGGGCCGGGAGGTCGCCCAGATATTGCAGCATCTTTGACCCGGCCGTTCCGACCTCCGACAACTGCTGCATGGCCCGACGGACCCGGGCCTTCCAAATAGGGAAACGGTTGGAACCGGCGCACCGGCTGAAGATTGGGCCGGTCTCCCTCTTCCTCGCCCAGCTTCCACATCTCGCGCAGCTTCCCGGGCGCGCGCCGACCCTCTTCTTCTGCCCCCTCCTCCCCACCCCTTCCCCATCCCTTCCCCCTCCCTCCCCCCTGCCCGCCCCTTGGTCGCCGCACCACGCCTCCCCTCTCCCCGCTCGAAGCTCGCCATGGCTGTGCGCGGTGACCATCCCATCTCGCCGGCGACCGAGGAGGGGGTGACCACGGGAGATGCTGCAAC
>NC_041384.1:763457422-763459440 GCF_002162155.2 Triticum dicoccoides | reverse complement strand
CCCTTCCCCATCCCTTCCCCCTCCCTCCCCCCCTGCCCGCCCCCTGGTCGCCGCACCACGCCTCCCCTCTCCCCGCTCGAAGCTCGCCATGGCTGTGCGCGGTGACCATCCCATCTCGCCGGCGACCGAGGAGGGGGTGACCACGGGAGATGCTGCAACCGGGGCGACGGGGTGCTACCACGGCGACGCTGATGCAACCCCGCGCGGAGACCGGGGTGTGTGACGGCGATGACCGAGGTGACCGTGGGCTGCAACCACGGCTTTTCTACCGTCGCTAGCCGGTTGAAGCTTTTTCTATATACGGTTGAAGCTTTTTCTATATACGGTTGAAGCTTTTTTGTCAATGTTTTGCAACTTTTTCTCTGGTCGCAGGTCTGGTTGAAGCTTTTTTTCTTAACGGATGAAGCTTTTTTATACACGATTGAAGCTTTTCCAAACCACAGTGGAAGCTTTTTTGAAAACGATAAAAACTTTTTTCGTTCTTTTTGTGTTTGCTACAACCACGTCATTTTTTTGCTGCAATCGGCAACCACAGAAGCTACATCCAGTTAACAATTTTGCTACAATGACGACGGCGGGCTGCAGCGGTAAGCTTTTTTTTGCTGGAAGCGATAAACTTTTTTGCTACAACCGGTGTCGTTTTTTGTTGGAACTAGCAAGAGCCTCGAGTGGGCACACGGCGAGGTACAACGCGAGCACAACGACAGGTGCTGCGGCCGGCGGCCGGCGCCACCGGAGATGCGGCCATCTCCCCGGGAGCTGCAAGCCTGCAACCACGGGGGTGCAACCATGGGCGCACGCTGCTGCATCCACAGAGGGGAGAAACGCACGAAGGCGGCATAGGTGAGGGCGGCGACCAACGGCGAGGGCGGCGACCGGCGGCGACGACGGCGAGGCAGCGAGCCGGCAGCAGGGGAGGAGGTGCGGCGGCACGCAGGGGGGGTGGGTAGTGAGTCAGGCGGGGGAGGAGGAGTGGGGGATTCGCAAGGGGCGAGGAAGACGATGACCCAGTCCAGATCGAGCGGTTACGCAGCCAGATCGAACGGCTGGCGCTGGACCGGCCGAAACGTTTCGGCCGGCGCACCGGCGCCTATCAGCGCCCTTCCAAATATTTGAGCCATATACCCGGGTCAACGTACGCTCCACCGTTGACTCGCTTTCCTCTCGATGCGCGTGCCATGTTCATGTGTACGTGCCATCATAGGTGGTGTGGGCGCACCGCACGACTGCCGGGCGGTACTTCATTTCAATATTATTTTTTGCGGGGGAGTTCATTTCGAAAAGTTGACCAAGTGGATCGGATGCACTTCCTAATGAGAGTGCTACGCGTCGGCTGGTGGATCTTTTCAGAAGATCCGCCGCTTCACGAGCCATCCGATCTAGGTTGCTCATCGTACGATCGCTCTTTATAACAAGAGTGTTGACTATTGCAACAAAAGATTTGTTTCGGAAACTTGTCGATGACTATTGCAACAAGAGCTTTGTTTCATAAACATGTTGGTGACTATTGAAACAAGAGCTTTGTTTCGAAAACATATCGGCGACTATTGCAACAAGAGCTTTGTTTCAGAAACATTGTTGACGTTGCAAACCTCTCCGTGCAGGATCCCTCTTTGCAACAAGAGCTTTGTTTTAGAAACATTGTTGACTATTGCAGCAAGACCTATGTTTTAGAAACATTGATGGCATTGTAAAAGCATCTATGAATGGTGCTTAACCCCCAAATGCCTCACCACGGATGGCGATAAACTGCTGCCGGCCCGTAAACACGTCACGCAGGGCTGGGAGGGATCCATCAGCGAGGGCTCCCGTGACATCGACAGCGCCAACGAAGAGGCCGTGCGTTGCGCCGCAACACTAGGAGAGCTCACGCCCGAAGCTTCTGCGCCGCCCGATGATCCCGCTGCGCACCGGCGAGCCCTTTCTCTAGTGCCTCCTTCCTCCCTTTCTCTGCTCCAACTCGTCATGCCTCTTCTCACCCATGACCTCTCTCTCTCTCTCTCTCTCTCTCTCTCTCT
>NC_041384.1:763450155-763457083 GCF_002162155.2 Triticum dicoccoides | reverse complement strand
CCGTGCAGCCGTCGTCGAGTCCTTCGCCTCCGCTTACTTTCCAGGCGAGCTCGGGCTAGATCCGGCGCCCAGGGCAGGAGAGATCTGAGTGGCGGGGCGACCGGCTAGCCGGTGTGAGTGGCAATGGCGCCCAGCTTCCAACACCCCTTCCCCTCTTCACCATGAGAGAAGAGATGCGAGAGAATAGAGTGGGGAAGAACAGTTGGGCGTTGGTTCAGAAATCAGGGGAAGGTGGAGATGTGCATCATGCCCATGTGGACACGTGTTGCACATCGAAGGAGGCGGACGCGGAGTTTCTTTTCAGCTGGTTGACGCTGAGCGTTTTCCCTTCCCAATTGCCATAACACAAATTAATAACTGCAATGACGAGATTAATTTGTGCTGCTGATTTGTTTTGTCGATTGCGACAACTAGGTTAATGTATATATACTCCGTAGATGCTATAATTACTTTTTCTTTAGGTGAATGCTGGTATTACTTAGGTGGGCGTTTGGTTCAAATCACATATGAGGCAAGATGTTTTTTGGCACACTAGGTCTAACATCACAGACACTCATAATGTATGACAAGATTTCTTTAGACTTGCCAACCTGTGGCTTCAATTTTGTTAAAGTAAGCCTAGCAATTTTAAGGCTGCCCGTAATGGGAGTATTATAGGTAGTATCATGCATGCCAACTAAGCAATTTTGATGAAGTGGCATAGAATTAAATGAAGAAAGAGAGGCTTGAGTATCATATCATAATACCATATCATATTAAATGATGTGCTACTTTGTGTCATGCATGGCAATAAATATAGTCTTTTATAATACCAACACATGATACTATGCATTAGGGATGTAGTATCATAGACTAGTATCATATGCATGATACTAGTATATGATACTCTCCATTACTACCAGCCTAAGAGAACTTTAACAAACCTTAGCCAGGTCCAGGGAAAATGTGTGGGAAACCGTGGCATTGATAGGCCTATCACAAAACGGACCCATAATTGGCCTCAGCCCATAAGGTCCAAGTTATCATAAATATTACTTTCTCTGTCCCGAATTGCTTATCACAAAAATGGATGTATTTAGACGTAAATTTAGTTCTAGGTATACTCATTTTCGTGACAACCAATTTGAGATGGATGGAGTATTATTTTACAAATCATGCGTTTAGAACGCTCATTGAAGTAACAATAAGGGCAACCCTAAGCATTGGTCGACCGGTGGGAGGACCCGATCGGTCACCTAGGGTGTTGTCTGATCGGCCAGACACAGCCTTTGGATCCCCGCACGTTGAATCCTTTCTTCACCCGACCCCATCCTTGGTCCCACCGGCACGGACATGGGCCACTTGTGCGGAGCGTGCGTTAGGCCAACTCCACCGCGCGATCCCAAACGGACGTTCGTTTTGTCGGATTCTGTCCGTTTGGGTAGGGATTTGATGTCGTGTCCGGGCATGTCCTGGGATACGGTGGCCGTACGTCCAGCGCGCGGACGCATCCCGGCCGTATCCTGTCCGCGTATTTACTTCTTTGCAAGTCCTTCACTTTATTTCATCATTTATTTTTGGTACATGAAAAATACATCATCACATTTTGACTAGTAAAGCAAGACCAAAAAAAACAAGAACCACAAGAATACATTTTAGAAGATACTCAACATCCATAACTGCTCCCTTCAGTTGGGTTAGGGCCTTCTCGATGCACTCATTGTTGATCTGTGGAGGAGGCTTGATCTGGCATCCTCCTTTCTTCTTCAAGCCAGAAGTAGATGTTGCTTCCTCAGACCTAGTCTCGTGTCTAGCCTCTAATCTAGCAACAAGTGCACTTGTCTCATTTACAACCTCTATGCTAGCTAAAAGTGCACGAACATGTACTAAATTTCGCTCTATCAATATATCGATGTACTCTTCTTCCCAATACCAAAACTTGCATCCATTCTACACAACAAAATTTGAAGTTAGCACAACTAGTCAAGTCTAGAGCACAAACCGAAGCTAAAAAAGCGCATACCCCATCGTTTAAGCACTTGATGAACACCCATCCGGGATGTTCCGGCGTTGTAGACACGCGGCGCACGACCATCCTTGGGCAGTGGTCGCACTTAATGACACTAGTAGAAAAAAGGCCTATTGTCCCGGTTCGTAAGGACCTTTTGTCCCGGTTCCTGAACCGGGACTAAAGGGTCGGTACTAATGCACTGTCCCTTTAGTCCCGGTTCAATCCAGAACCGGGACAGATGGGCCTCCACGTGGCCTGTGCGCGGAGCCCAGGCAGGAGGGCCTTTGGTCCCGGTTGGTGGCACCAACCGAGACCAATAGGCTTCCACGCGTCAGCATTTCTGTGGCTGGTGTTTTTGTCTTTTTTTGAAAGGGGGGGGGGGTTTGGGGGTTTTGGGGGGTTAATTTAGGTGTTTCATATATTGTGTTAGCTAGCTATAATTAATAGAGAGAAGTGTCCTCTTTTATGTCCGTGCTTGGTCGACGCTACGTACTATACATACGTATAGAGAGGACTAGACACGCTAGCTAGCTAGTAAGCAAACGAAGGAAACAGAAGATCGTCATGAACATATATGCATACAGAGAGAAGTGATATCGACCACCTCTCCTTCTCCGAGAGATTGGTCGAACAACAAGTTCTCGTATATCTATCCAACACTACCGGCTACATATATACAATAATTATCTCTTACAAATATAATCTCCTAACATACGGACTCATGGTCCACATAGTATTCTCCGTCTTCAGCGATCACGTGGTCAAGAAAGAATGCCGCCAATTCCTCTTGAATTGCTCGCATGCGAGCTGGTGCTAGGAGTTCATCCTGCTTCTGAAACATCAAATTTGAAGAAGGGGGTCAATACATATATATATGAATGAATGAAACTCAACACAAATGATGGTAATAAAATAAAATTGTGAATGTTGTTATTTACGCACTTCATATTGTTCGTCGGAGTAGCCCCGCTCACATGTCGTGTGGCGGATGGACTCGCAAATGTAGTATCCACAGAAATCATTCCCTTGTTCCTGCCACAACCACTTTACAAGAAATAGAGGTCAATCAAACTGATAAGCAAGAATGCCAAATGGTATTGATGAAACTAGCGCTTGATTCAATAGGAGATGCGCGGAACATGCTACTATAGTACTAACTTTCGGGTGTCTAAATTGCAGGTTCTTCGGGAGTCCTGGAGCTTTTTTGGTGAATTTTTTCCAAACCCTGCCAGACAAAGAAAACAATTACTTGATATATCAGGAAATGAACAAAGTTGCTGATATGGTGGATAATGATCGATTTAACTTACTTCTCGAGCATTTGAGTCATGTCCGCATAGTCCTGGGGATCTTTTCGTCTTGAGTCTAAGACAGTTACTAGTCCCTGCTCAAGCTTAATCTCTAGGAGAATATAGTGGAAACTGCACACACATGCATAACTCATCAATTACATTACTATAACCTTGACTAATATATAAGGGAAACTGAATATGCACAAGACAGTAACACTCACTTGAAGTTGTAAGGAAAGAGTATTATATCTTTGTTTTCATTTATTACCAACGATCGTAGCAAGTTGGCCTCGGTATCTGCGGCATGAAATTTAACCTCAGTTGCATCTATGAGATTTGTGTTAATGAACCCAATATCATCGATTTGTCTTTTCTTCAATTCGACGATCTTCAATCTGCATAATATAGTGAGGATAATTATAAATACATGCAATGAAAGATCTGAGCTATATAGAGAGACTTAATGGCAGAAGTAGTACTACTTACAGAAAGTAGTATCGAGGGCCAATTGATTGAAAAACTGAAAGAACTCCTCAAATGGAATAGGCAACAGATCAATTCCAATGAGGTCATGCTCCTTTTTAACTCTCACATACAAAGTACTCCTCCCCCCAGACTCTCTGCAGATTTTCAAGTACCAATCATGCAATCTTCACATCATCGTTGATAGAGATCTTTCATCTTTGACGAGAGGCTTCCCGTACTCGTATCTTTGTATCTGCACCTCCATGAAATCATAATGTACATCGTCGGGCAGGTAATCTCCAAGATTGCTATAACCGGGCAGCATCCTCGGATCATTAGCGATGATGTTGCTAGGCACCTTGAGCGGGGGGCACGATTGCTTCGCTCGTTCGCCGAGCTGGGCAATTTGTTTCCCAGCTCGTCGTTCTTTCAGCCTTTGATCACTAACAGTACTTCCCGACCGCTCCGCTTCGGCAAATTCCTTTCCAATAGTGCGCTCATAGTTTTCTTTCGGCGGAGACTTGGGTGGTTTTGTCAGGGCAGCCAGAGTGTGCTTCGCTTTCACCAGATCTATCTTCTCCTCCGGAGGTGGATGTTTCTTTGCTTTCACCCCTTCAAAGAAGTTCCTCACTTCTTCTCGCACAATCTCGGCGTTCTCCTCCGGGGTCCTCTCGTATGGTAACTTCTCTGGAGTCTTCAGACAAGGACCGAATATGTATGTCCTCCCGCCTCTGGCTATACTGCTAGACGCCGACAGAGCAGACGGAGCGGTTGTCTTCCTTACTTGCTTACGAGGCGGAGGAGAAGGACTACGACGCGCCGGAGCAGCCGGAGCGGCGGCAGGTCTCTTCCGCCCTTGCTGACGAGGCGGAGAAGGAGGAGGCTAGTTGCTCGGGCGCGCCGGCGCAAGCGGAGAAGGCGGCGGAGTGCCGCCACGCGCCGGAGAAGGAGCCGGCCGAGTGCCCTGATCGTCACTCTCCAGAGGAGGAGGCGGTGGAGGAGGCGGAGTGCCCAGACTCACCGGAGGAGGAGGAGGCGGAGGCATCCAGCTCGGAAGGTTGATGAGCTCCTTCCGCCATAGGCATGGAGTCTTCAGAGCAGAACCCAGCCGAGTCTCCCCTTCATCGGTAGGGTGGTCAAGCTGGAGGTCCTCAAATCCCTCCGTTATTTCATCCACCATCACCCTAGCATATCCTTCTGGAATCGGCCGGCAGTGAAAAGTTGGGCCGGGTTCAGTAGAAAAAACAGAGTCAACAGCCGCCTTGACCTTCATATTAATCCATTGCGTCATAAGGTGGCAATTTTGAGACTCCGTGATAGCATCCACGAGATAGCTGGCAGGAGCCGTCAAGACATGCTCCGGCTGAAGCAGCTCGGTGGAAGACACACTACTTCTCCGTTGAGATGGCGGGGTAGCTTCGGGGGAAGCTTCGGTAGTTCGTTTGCTGCGATTTGCTTCTCGTTCCTCTATCGCTTGTACCCTTGCTTGCAGCGCCTGCATTTGGGTCTGCTACACTTTTTTCCTCCTCTCCTGGCATTTGTAACCGCCTCGTGTCCGTCCAGGGCGCTCAGGATTCCCGAGGGCCATTGTGAGCTCGTCGTTCTCTCTGTCTGGAACGAACATCCCTTGCTGCGTTGCTTCGATATACTGCTGAAGCTTCTTGACTGGTATGTCCATTTGATCGTTCTTCCAAATGCACTTCCCTGATACAAGGTCCAAGGTTCCGCCAGCACCGAAGAACCAAGTCCGGCAACGGTCTGGCCAGTTAATTGTCTCTGGTTCGATCCCTTTATCAACAACATCATTCTCAGTCTTGACCCACTTAGGTCGGGCTACGAGGTAGCCACCTGACCCCGTGCGATGGTGATGCTTCTTCTTTGCAACATTCTGCTTGTTTGTCGCCGACATCTTCTTATTCTTTTCCGATGTCTTGTGGGCCACAAATGCGGGCCAGTGATCTCTGATCTTCTCATATCTGCCCTTGAATTCTGGTGTCTCTTTATTTTCGACAAACTTATTTAGCTCTTTCTTCCACCTCCTGAATAGTTCTGCCATCCTCTTAAGAGCAAAAGACTTGATTAATTGCTCTTTAACTGGCTTCTCCGGATCATCCTCTTGCGGTAGGGTGAAATTTGACTTCAGCTCAGTCCAAAGATCATTTTTCTGCATATCATTGACATAAGACACCTCAGGGTCTTCTGTAGCCGGCTTTAACCATTGTTGGATGCTGATCGGGATCTTGTCCCTAACCAAAACCCCGCACTGAGCAACAAATGCGCTTTTTGTCCGGAGGGGTTCAATCGGTTGGTCGTCGGGCGCGATTGCTATGATCTCAAACTTTTCATCCGAGCTCAATTTTTTCTTCGGGCCTCGTCTCTTTACCGAAGTTGTGCTCGATCCGGAGGGCTAGAAAAAAGAACGAAGACTTCATTAATATGTGTACATACCAAAACAATGAATGCATCAATTAGCTAGTCAGCAGAAGCTTAACTAATATATATACCTGGCCGGACTCGGTTCGGTCACCGGAGACGTCATCACGGTCTCCTTCTTGCACCGGCATTGGGTCACCGGAGCCATCCTCACGGTCTCCTTCTTGCACCGGCATTAGGTCACCGGAGCCATCATAATCATAGCCAGCTGCTTCCAGACCATCGGTGTCGTTGAGAAACAACGAGTAGACGGCATCACTTCCTCGTGCGATTATGTCCCCCAACAACTCTTCTTGTACTTTGTCTCGGGCGGTGTCCATAGTTTCTACAAATATTTACAACATGGCAATTATTATTCAAACATGACAGATGGATATATTAGTGGCAAACATAGAACTAATATTAATTAGTGGCATTGACGCTACTTCTCTAGGGTTTGGGGTGGCCTCGACGCTGCTTCTCTAGGGTTTGGGGTGGCCTCGACAATGCTTCAAGGATAAAAAAAGAAGAGGAAGAAGAAGAAAAAAAAGAGGAGAAGAAAGAATAGAGGAGTTCTAACTCCTCTATTCTTTCTTCTCCTCTTTTTTTTCTTCTTCTTCCTCTTTTTTTATCGGGAACGAGGGTCGTCGAGGGTCGCCGAGCGGTAGAGGAAACCCTAAATAGCAAGTATCGTGGGTGTGAGATACATGTGGCCGTCGGTGTCGGACACTACATCCACGTCCCACAAGTGACGCGGGTCGACGTACGC
>NC_041384.1:763443167-763449072 GCF_002162155.2 Triticum dicoccoides | reverse complement strand
GGTCACAGTTTGTGCCATGAACCGTGACCAATGCCCCCTTTAGTCCCGGTTGGTGCCATCAACCGGGACCAAAGGCCTGCGCCTGCCAAAGCCGCGGTGCGTTGGGATGTT
Organism: Triticum dicoccoides; assembly: GCF_002162155.2. Classification (NCBI taxonomy): domain Eukaryota; kingdom Viridiplantae; phylum Streptophyta; class Magnoliopsida; order Poales; family Poaceae; genus Triticum; species Triticum dicoccoides. The sequence continues at coordinate 763,448,961 of NC_041384.1, read as the reverse complement.
TAGTCCCACCTTACTAGCTGAGGAGCGGTTGCACCTGTTTATAAGCGCTGCCCCGCCCTCTCCATTGAACTTCTCAAAACTGCAGGCCTTTGGGCCTAATCTCACACCGCTATGCCTGTGGGCCTGCTGGTCCTTCTGCGGGCCTGAATCCTGGCCCATGGATGGGCTTCTAGTCGTATTCAGGCCGTGGTGGCCCGGTAGGTGGCATTTTTTTACTATTTGTTTTTTCATTTCTACTTGAACTAAATACTTATAGTTTTTAGTGATTTTTTTCTTTTAGGTCACAAAAATTATAAACTTTCTGTTAGTGGCATTAGTTTTAAAATTTGAATAGTTTAAATTTGAATTTTTTTAAATTTGTGTGAATCACTAGTTTATGAATAACTTTACTATAAAAATTGATTTTTGAGTCATTCTTTTTCCTGCTATTTAATATTACTGTGTTTTACCATTATACTCAATTTGGTAATTTTAGTTAGTCATAACAAATATTATAGGCATTTTTTTCTTTTTAGCTATTTATTTTTTCATTTCTACTTAGAACAAAATACTTGTAGTTTTTTAGTGATTTCTTTTTTCTTTTAGGTCAGAAAAATTATAAACTTTCTGCATTATTTATTTTCTTTTGTTTTTTGCTTTATTTTTTAATTATTTTTGCTTTTAGTTTTAGAAAAATTATAAACTTTCGTGCCATTAGTTTTCAAATTTGAAAACACTTTTTTAGTTTTTTTTGTTTTCTTTGTTGCTTTATTTATTTTATTTTGTTTCTACTTACAACAAAATACTTATTGTTGCTATTTTTATTTTTTTTTATTTTTTTGCTTTGTTTTCTGTATTATTTATTTTCTTTTGTTTTTTGCTTTATTTTTTAATTCTTTTTTGCTTTTAGATCAGCAAAATTATAAACTTTCTGTTAGTGCCATTAGTTTTAGAAAAAATATAAACTTAAAAAAATGAACATAGATGCACCTATAGAGAAAATTCGACCTAAATTCATAGTTTTCAAATGAACTCTAAAAAAATTGGCATAGCATACTCATGTGTTACAAAGTTGGCATGGTATCATCATAATAGTTGCGGGAGAAAGTCTTCACTTTTTCTTCGCTTGTGTCATTTGCTTATTGCGCCGTAACCCTGGATAATTTTCATCGTTTATCAGGATGCTTGGGTCAGTCTTGACATTGAAGGGAGGAATTTCATGAAACTTTTCATAATCTTCAGACATGTCTGTCTTGCCCTCCACTCCCAGGATATCCCTTTTTCCTGAAAGAACTATGTGGCGCTTTGTCTCATCGTATGATGTATTCGCTTCCTTATCTTTTCTTTTTCTCGGTTTGGTAGACATGTCCTTCACATAGATAACCTGTGCCACATCATTGGCTAGGACGAACGGTTCGTCAGTGTACCCAAGATTTTTCAGATCCACTTTTGTCATTCCGTACTATGGGTCTACCTGTACCCCGCCGCCTGACAGATTGACCCATTTGCACTTTAACAAAGGGACCTTAAAATCATGTCCGTAGTCAAGTTCTCATATGTCCACTATGTAACCATAATATGTGTCCTTTCCGCTTTCGGTTGCTGCATCAAAGCGGACACCGCTGTTTTGGTTGGTGCTCTTTTGATCTTGGGCGATCATGTAAAATGTATTCCCATTTATCTCGTATCCTTTGTAAGTCAATACAGTCAAAGATGGTCCCCTGGACAACAAGTACAGCTCATCACAAAAGTGTTGTCACCTCTGAGACGTGTTTCCAACCAACTGCTGAAAGTCCTGATGTGTTCACATGTAATCCAGTCGTCGCACCGCTCCGAGTGTTTGGAGCGCAGACTGTTCTTGTGTTCATCGACATATGGGGTCACCAAGGTAGAGTTCTGTAGAACTGTGTAGTGTGCTTGAGACCAAGAATATCCGTCCCTACATATTATTGAGTCACTTCCAAGAGTGCCTTTTCCAGCCAGTCTCCCCTCATACCGCGATTTAGGGAGACCTATCTTCTTAAGGCCAGGACTGAAGTTAACACAAAACCCGATAACAACCTCTGTTTGATGGACCATGGAGATGCTTCCTTCTGGCCTAGTGCGGTTACGGACATATTTCTTTAGGACTCCCATGAACCTCTCGAAGGGGAACATATTGTGTAGAAATACGGGCCCCAGGATGACAATCTCGTCGACTAGATGAACTAGGACGTGCGTCATGATATTGAAGAAGGATGGTGGGAACACCAGCTCGAAACTGACAAGACATTGCGCCACGTCACTCCTTAGCCTTGGTATGATTTCTGGATCGATCACCTTCTGAGAGATTGCACTAAGGAATGCACATAGCTTCACAATGGCTAATCGGACGTTTTCCGGTAGAAGCCCCCTCAATGCAACCGGAACAGTTGCGTCATAATCACGTGGCAGTCATGAGACTTTAGGTTCTGAAACTTTTTCTCTGGCATATTTATTATTCCCTTTATATTCGACGAGAAGCCAGTCGTGACCTTCATACTGAGCAGGCATTCAAAGAAGATTTCTTTCTCTTCTTTCGTAAGAGCATAGCTGGCAGGACCTTTATACTGCTTCGGAGGCATGCCGTCTTTTTCGTGCAAACGTTGCAGGTCCTCCCGTGCCTCAGGTGTATCTTTTGTCTTCCCATACACGCCCAAGAAGCCTAGCAGGTTCACGCAAAGGTTCTTCGTCACGTGCATCACGTCGATTGAAGAGCGGACCTCTAGGTCTTTCCAGTAGGGTAGGTCCCAAAATATAGATTTCTTCTTCCACATGGGTGTGTGTCCCTCAGCGTCATTTGGAACAGCTAGTCCGCCAGGACCCTTTCCAAAGATTACATGTAAATCATTCACCATAGCAAGTACGTGATCACCGGTATGCATGGCGGGCTTCTTTCGGTGATCTGCATCGCCTTTGAAATGCTTGCCTTTCTTTCGACATTGATGGTTGGTCGGAAGAAATCGACGATGGCCCAGGTACATATTCTTCCTGCATTTGTCCAGGTATATACTTTCAGTGTCATCTAAACAGTGTGTGCATGCGTGGTATCCTTTGTTTGTCTGTCCTGAAAGGTTACTGAGAGCGGGCCAATCGTTGATGGTCACGAACAGCAACGCCTTTAGGTTAAATTCCTCCTGTCTGTGCTCATCCCACGTACGTACACCGTTTCCATTCCACAGTTGTAAAAGTCCTTCAACTAATGGCCTTAGGTACACATCAATGTCGTTGCCGGGTTTCTTAGGGCCTTGGATGAGAACTGGCATCATAATGAACTTCCGCTTCATGCACATCCAAGGAGGAAGGTTATACATACATAGAGTCACGGGCAGGTGCTGTGATTGCTGCTCTGCTCCTCGAAAGGATTAATGCCATCCGCGCTTAAAGCAAACCATACATTCCTTGGGTCCTTTGCAAACTCATCCCAGTACTTTCTCTCGGTTTTCTCCACTGCGACCCGTCAGCGGGTGCTCTTAACTTCCCGTCTTTCTTCCGGTCCTCACTGTGCCATCGCATCAACTTGGCATGCTCTTCGTTTCTGAACAGACGTTTCAACCGTGGTATTATAGGAGCATACCACATCACCTTCGCAGGAACCCTTTTCCTGGGGGGCTCGCCGTCAACATCACCAGGGTCATCTCGTCTGATCTTATACCGCAATGCACCACATACCGGGCATGCGTTCAGATCCTTGTATGCACCGCGGTAGAGGATGCAGTCATTAGGGCATGCATGTATCTTCTCCACCTCCAATCCTAGAGGGCATATGACCTTCTTTTCTGCGTATGTACTGTCGGGCAATTCGTTATCCTTTGAAAGCTTCTTCTTCAATATTTTCAGTAGCTTGTCAAATCCTTTGTCAGCCACAGCATTCTCTGCCTTCCACTGCAGCAATTCCAGTATGGTACCGAGATTTGTGTTGCCATCTTCGCAATTGGGGTACAACCCTTTTTTGTGATCCTCTAACATGCGATCGAACTTCAGCTTCTCCTTTTGACTTTCGCATTGCGTCCTTGCATCGACAATGACCCGGCGAAGATCATCATCATCGGGCACATCGTCTGGTTCCTCTTGATCTTCATCAGCTTCACCCGTTGCAGCATCATTGGGCACATCGTCTGGTTCCTCTTGATCTTCACCAGCTCCCCCCGTTGCAGCATCACCGTATTCAGGGGGCACATAGTTGTCATCGTACTCTTCTTCTTCGCCATCTTCCATCATAACCCCTATTTCTCTGTGCCTCGTCCAAATATTATAGTGTGGCATGAAACCCTTGTAAAGTAGGTGGGAGTGAAGGATTTTCCGGTTAGAGTAAGACCTCGTATTCCCACATTCAGTGCATGGACAACACATAAAACCATTCTGCTTGTTTGCCTCAGCCGCATCGAGAAACTCATGCACGCCCTTAATGTACTCGGAGATGTGTCTGTCACCGTACATCCATTGCCGGTTCATCTGCGTGCATTATATATAATTAAGTGTCCAAATTAATAGAAGTTCATCATCACATTAAAACCAAAATACATACATAGTTTTCACCTAACAACATATAGCTCACCAGAGCATCTAATTAATTAAACCATACATTGAAACTATGTAAAACATTTCAATGCGAAAACAAATGCGATCATAATCGCAACCAAGGTAACAATTGATCCAACGGCATAATGATACCAAGCCTCGGTATGAATGGCATATTTTCTTATCTTTCTAATCTTCAAGAGCATTGCATCCATCTTTATCTTGTGATCATCGACGACATCCGCAACATGCAACTCCAATATCATCTTCTCCTCCTCAATTTTTTTTTATTTTTTCCTTCAACAAATTGTTTTCTTCTTCAAATAAATTTAACCTCTCGACAATAGGGTCGGTTGGCATTTCTGATTCACATACATCCTACATAAATAAATTCTATGTCACGTTGGTCGGCATAATTTTTATAAACAATAAATGAACCAATAGTTATAAAGATAATATATATACCACATCCGAATCATAGACAGGACGAGGGCCGACGGGGGCGGATACCAAAACCATCGCACTATATAAGATGCAATAATAAAAGTTAGAAAATAATACAAGTATCTATGTAAACATACAAGTAAGAATATTTTTCGTTTCAGAAAGAAGATAAGAACAAGAGGCTCACCACGGTGGTGCCGGCGATGAGCTCGGCGCGGGTGATTCACGGCGGTGAAGACGGGGACGGGGCGTGACGGACCGCTAAACCTAGACAAATATTGAGGAAAATGGAGTTTGGAGATCGAGCTTGGAGAGGAGAAAGCTTAAGTAGTGTGGCTCGGGCATTCCATCGAACACCTTGTGTGCATAGGAGGTGAGCTAGAGCACCACCAAGCCCTCTCCCCCTCGGCCGGAAAAAACAGAGCAGTGTGCTCTGCTCTTATGCGAGGGGGTATATATAGGCACCTCATTGGTCCCGGTTGGTGGCATGAACCGGGAGTAAAGGGGAGCCTTTGGTCCCGGTTCAAGCCACCAACCAGGACCAATGGTGGTGGGCCAGAAGCGAGGCCCATTGGTCCCGGTTCGTCCCACCAACCGGGACCAAAAGGTCCAGATGAACCGGGACCAATGGCCCACGTGGCCCGGCCGGCCCCCTGGGCTCACGAACCGGGTCCAATACCCTCATTGGTCCCGGTTCTGGACTGAACCGGGACTAATGGGCTGACCCGGCCTGGACCGTTGCCCCCTTTTCTACTAGTGGAGTTGCAACGGTGCGCCGGCGAGCTCTTGGGCAAGCACCGAGCCCGGCCGACCGCCATTCGTGTATCTGCCG
>NC_041384.1:763428080-763443073 GCF_002162155.2 Triticum dicoccoides | reverse complement strand
ATCCGCCCCAAATCTGGCCGGCGGGTGCGCAAGCCAGGTGGCCGTGGTTGGGTAGCTCGACGGCGCCGAGGGGAAGGGGCTGAGCGAGCTCGCGTCCGAACTGCACGGCTGCAATGGCAGCGGCGGCGGCAGCGGCAGCGAGGGGAAGAGTGGAGGGGGTGCGGCCAGAGGGAGGGAGGGGGTGGATAGAAATAGGCCCGCCCTATGCCACCGACCGGGGGGGGGGGCAGGGGAGGACACGTGCAGACGACCCGCGCGTCCGCGTGGTGTCCGTTTCGCCCCAAAAGCGGCACAAACTTGGGCCACGGATGGGTCAAAAGCGGACACAAAACGGACAAAAGTCTGTTTGCTTCCGCGCGCTGGGCTGCCTCGTTTGTCCGTTTTACCCCAAACGAACGGGGCCGGACAGGATAGGGTCGCGCGGTGGAGTTGGCCTTACATGGGTCGTCGACCCATTTATCAAGGTGCACAGTGTAGTGTGTGCTTGCTCGCTATCCTGTGTGTTACACGCAGGATATATTGGTTGGAGCTCTAAATTGAATGCGAGGTATTAGAGACTAGGCACCATGGAGACTAGTATTTTACATGTGTCGTTGCCCACGGAGCCAAGCATTTTGCTGATACACTGGAGCTCCCAATTGAATGCGATTTTGCGTCGTTGGCCCTTTTGCTAACATTTTTTTCTTCTGTATTTTACTGTTCATCCTGAGCTTATTTTAGCTCAGAAGCAGAAGAGGATTTCTGATTAAAAAATAAAAGGCTCCAGGGAGCCAGGGGCCTAGAAAAGCATTTGGTAAAGGCGGTATGGCGAACTCTGGCATCTGCTAAAGCCGGAGGAAACGGAGCACCGGCAGTGGCGCCATGTGGTCTGTCGGTTTGAGTCGGCCGGTCGACGAGACGATGACGATGGTCCGTAGATGCAAGCGAACAATCTCGACAGTCGATCCATCGATCCATCTCGCCATGTGCATGTGCCGCTGCTCGATCCATCGATCGATGCTGTGCTTCGCCTCCGCTCGATTGATCACCATCCATCATCCCTTCAGCAAAGCACAGCAGCAGCAGCGTACATAAGCATAGTACCCGGCCCAGGTGTCACTGTGTCAGCCAGCACAAGTAGGACTCTCAGCTGCAGCACCGATAAGCCCATCGGTTCACACGCTGCATGCGGCACGATTATATGATTAACTAACGGCTAGGAGCCATGCAAGCATTGCCAAAATAATTAAGTAACCCACCTCCGGGCCACACACGCATGGACATGGTGGATGCATGTGGCGTCCCGGGACCGGCAGCGAACGCGAGCGGCCGAGGCGAGAGGTCGCGTACATAGCCAGCATCTCTGACCTGGGTGGTAGGCGTAACGCGTGCTTTCAGACTATGCTCCCCAGACGGACCCCGGCCTTAAATTGACTAGAGTCAACGTACGCTCCTCCACTGGCTCAGAGCATGGTTAATATTAGAGTCAACAATCAGCTATAAAAAATTGTCATGTCATCTACAGCCAATATGTATAATAATATATTTTAATTGTGTAGTGCTTCCTTCATTCCATAATATAAGATATTTTCATAAGCAATGTTTTGCAAAAACATCCTATATTATGAGACCGAGGAAGTATTTTATAAATAGTTAGCCCACTTTACAACCTCACAAACAGTCTTGAGGCTCGTGTTGCAAAAATGCTACACACACGGACTTCCACCTCACAGACTTTATGGACCTGCCGAGTTGTCCTGTTTTAATTCGTGTCGCAGCAGGCTACTAAGCATGGTTAATAATATAGCCAATTCATGGTGCCATGTCATCTATAGCTAATATAACAACCAATATGTATAGTAGTGGGCAACAATGAGGTACTACTTTTTATCTCATGGCCCATCATACACTCTCACATAGCTTTTTAGAACCCGTGCTACAGCCGACTGTAAATCTACAGTCTGCTTCTTTTCTCTTTTTTATTCTCTCTCATCCAACTTAGCAAAGATATAATATTTAAAGTCTTGCAGCCCGTCTACGTCATCCTATTATACTTGCTCAAGAGCATGGTTAATAATACAATCAGCTGCTGGCCATATCATGTTGCCGTGTCATCAATAGCCAACGTAATAGTCAAATTGTCACTATTTTTGCCGTATATTGCCACATGATTTTTGCCACACTTGTTTTAGTTGAGTTGCCCAAATTGTTAGCCATACTTTGGCTTGCCTAAGGAAATGTTGTCACACTCCTTTTATCTATGACATGTGGGATTCATTACTCATAAAAAAAATTATTGTCTTAGATGTGGCTAGAACCAAACACCATCTAATTTGGTCAAAGTTGCATAAAATTAGGTGTGGCAAAGTGTGGTAAGGTGTCGCTAGGAACCAAACAGCCCCGTATAATAGTTAGCTATAAGAAAGTACTACTTTATCAACATATGATCCACATTCCACTCTCACAAAATATCTTGGAGCTTGTGGTACAGCCGGCTGTAAGTCTACAACCCGCTTATCTTCTCTCTTTTCTTCTCTCTATTTCAACTCAGCATCCTTTTATACTTGCTCTAACTAAATGCGCTTCTCTTCTTTTTCCTTCAACTACTGCTTAGTTACCTTATTACACCTGCTTTCAGCCCGGTGTTTGGTCGACTGTTACACAGTTACAGCGGGGTTACTGTATGTATATGTGCTAGCTAATGGCATGCAGTACTTAATTGGTGTCAGCGGGTACAGTCCAATGTAGGCAGGCAGCATAAAGCGAAAAGACAAATACAGGTGACGCGTTCAGATCGCCCGTCGCGGTAATAATTACTCGTAGTACGTACAATATTGCAAGCAGGGAGCGCGGTTTGGTGGATTTGGGTGATCAACAAGTCAAACCGCGCATCGCATGTGCATGTGCGCGCGCGGCGCCATGTTTCAAACTAGCAGCAACAGCAGTACTAATCCACATCTTCCTCACTGTGCCGTGGCAGTGAGTGAGAGAGAGAGAGTGCTGCCACTCCAGCTACTTTTCTGCACAGTATCATTAGTTACTCAGGGCTAGTACTCGCTCACAGACGGAGAGAAGACAAAAACAAGTGACAGGCCTCCGCACCTAATTGCCTGTGACACGAAATGGCTATTCTGCCCCTCCGTATAGTATAACCTAGCTTGGCCGCGCCAACAAAATGTACTCCGAGCTTTTTGTATGAGACGAGGGCAACCCCAACTCACGACCTAAATGCTGCGGCTGCGGCCGTTTAGAGATAAACGGACACAAAATGCGCCCTAACACATGAGAGTAAACAGACAAATGTTCGGTTTCGGTTCGCCTTCGATCCATTTTCGACCATGCTTGCGTCAAAACGGACACGGCACGGACGGGCGGGACACACACCCTTGTCCTCCCCTGCCCCGTCCATGAGGGAAACACTTCCCTCCATTTCACCCAAAATCCTCCCGCACCCCCTCCCCTCGCTCCTCCACGGACGATGCCTCGAAGAATCCCAGCGACCTGGCTGCATCCGTGCGCCCCGCGGCGAAGAAGAAGGGTCCTACAGTCAGAACTCACGCTGGCGGAGCTTGCCGAACTCGACGCTGAATCGGCCAAGAGGAGGAACCGACGGACAAGGGAGGCGAAGAAGAAACCCGCTCTCGGCTTCGCCGCCAAAGCAGTCGCGATTGTTCGTCACACCGGGGACGCCCAGGTATTGTCCGCCGCCGCTGCATGGCCATGGCCAGACCCGGTTCTCCACGTCGACGGACGGCAGCGTGGTCGTGCCGGCCACCCCCGCCATCCCAGCCACGGGTGTCATCGACCTCAATGTGACACCGGGGTATAGTGGCGCTGGTCAGCCGCCTGACTAGCGCAAAGGAAGCAGCCCCGGTCGATTCCTACAGCCAACCTTGCTGACGCTCGCAAGCTGTTCAATGAAATGCCACTGTCGACGACGACGGTTGACGACCCTGACTACGCCGCATTCATGGAGAACGTCATCTTCGAGGTTCGTGGTGAGGCCTTCCATGTCAACCGCCAAGGCCATGCTTTCGATCCCGATGCGACGGAAAGCCAGGACGACTGCGACCAGTATGGTGACGACCTATTCGGTGGCCATGATGAAGATGAGATCGACGGCCATGGCAAATCATGGCATGAAGATGATGACATGTATTGCGAAGATGAGGAAGAAGAGGTCGGCATTGTGGAGGATCCACTGGGTTTTATCGATGAGCTCACCCAAAGGGCTGACGCACAGAGGAGAGGAGGCAAAGTATTCGCACGGGATCATACACCCAAGAGGAGGACACTTTCATTTGCGAGAGTTGGATGGAGATAGGCCAAGATCCCACGAAAGGTGCCGAGCTAAAAGGATATGTCTTTTGTACGAGAGTTCACAAAACCTTTTCATGGGCGAAGGAAGTTTGTCCCCTACAAGTTTGCGAGCACCCGCCGCATCAACTCAATCCAAAAGATATGAGGGTTCATTCAACAAGAATACAACAAGTGTTGTGCCGCACTTGAGAGCATCCAAGCCCATCCCATGAGCGGCCTAGGCGTTGGTGACTTGGTATGAACCTCTCGTTTTTTCAATTGCATGCCATGTTTATGCTTGGTGCATTCTGTGTCATTCTCTATTACATTTGCGTCATCATATTTTATTGTGTGGGCATTCTCATCTTTGGAAGCCTTCAAGGCCCGACACAAGAACACGCCATTTACTCTCACGCATTGTTTGTCGCTCATCAAAGATTGTCCCAAGTTCAAAGACCAATATGCTGCTCTTAAGAAGAAAGGAGGGAAGGCGGCCGTGGCTGAGGAGGAGACTTGCTCAAGAGGCCGAGGGGCAAGACCAACTCGAAAGCCGACGACAAGCGTGATGCGTCGTCCATGGCCTTGCAAGCAACTTTGGAAGGCGTGATGAGTCAAAAGAAAGTGAGGGACGAGAGGAGGAGAAACGGGAAGAAGGAGCAAATGGAGATATACCTAGAGCTCCAAACGAAGAAGCTTGACATGGAGGAGGGAGGAAGCTTGACATGGAGGAAGGCGTTCAATTGAAGAAGCTCGAGATCGAGGGCACCGATGCCGACACCAAAGCAAAAGAGGTGGCGCTCGCTATCATGAGCATCGACAAAGACGAAAATGTCACCGCAGAGAAATACTTGGTTCGCGAACCGGCAGAAGGGGATGTCCGCCCAAGACGGCCTGAACTAGGTGAGACCTCGGTCATGGACTATGGCCGTTCATTTTGGAGGCTGGCTAGTGTGCCGGCCGCTGGCTTTGTTGTCGGCGTCAAAAACTTGTTCATTTTGGAGCCTGGCTAGTGTGCCGGCCGCTGGCTTTTTTGTTGTCGGTGTCAAAAGTTTGTTCATTTTGAAGGCAGATTAGTGTGCAGGTCATTGGCTTTTTGTTGCCGGCGTGAAACTAGGGGATGACCATTCTGTAGGCTGCTGGCTTTCTTGCCGGTCGGCGTGAACCATGACCGTTGTCATTAGCTACATCTTTGTTGCTTTGAAGAATTTGCATGCAGCCGGACAGCCGAAATACGGGCGGCGCATCCGGAAATCTGGACGGAGCCGACGCATTGCTATCCCAAATAAACAAAATATAGATAAAACGGACGTCCATTTGAGATGGTGCGTTGGAGTTGCCCTGAGATCAAGGGAGGAATTTGAATTTAAAATTAACATGCACCGGCGCACGGAGTTGACCCGTACCCGTACGTTGCGTGCTCACTTGCTTGCTTGCACGGTTGCACCTAGCTACGTGAAAGCGTGAGGAGACAGGACGGGATAGGTCATACTCCTAGGTGGTAGGAGTCGTAGCTAAGTAGTGCTAGTCAACTCACCCGGGCACGTACGCAACGTACCACGTACGACCACTCCATTGTTTTTGCTTGACGGAGAGGACAGACGTCAGAGGTAGCATGGGCACGATGGTCATTTGGGCCGCCGCTCAGGGAGAGGTGGCCGACTGTGATTCGCGTGACCTCACCGGCCTTTGTCCCCGCCCCCGTGTCTCCACCCTCACCGCCGAATTTCCACTCCACCTCCATCTTCTATCAGTCCGTAGCAGTAGCAGTCCATCAGTCACGAGCTTTCCCTTCCCCGTTCCTCACTCCGGTTTGAACCCACCCCGCCGCCCACGCATTGCCATCGCCATTGCCCACACGGCGTCATCACCCCCCTATAAAAATGGAGGCGACGACACCCCGACACTTGTGACGTAGACATTCTCCTCTCCTCTCCTTCCACTACACGGCACGCCACTCGCCATTTCTGTCACGCACACGCTCTCACGGTCTCACTAGCTACCACTACTCCGCTCCGCTGCAAGCTAGCTGCTCCGGCGCGCGGTCCGGAGCTTCAGCGAGGCGAGGGGATGGCGAGCTCCCGTGGGCGGTGGGCGAGCCCCGAGCGCACCGTCGTCTGGACCGAGCCGCCGCCCAAGACCACCTCCGCCACCACCAGGCGTCATGGTCACGCTCACGCCGCGCCGCCCACCAAGGTGCCCGTCGTCTACTACCTCTCGCGCAACGGCCAGCTCGACCACCCGCACTTCATGGAGGTCCCCGTCTCCAGCCCCCAGGACGGCCTCTGCCTCCGCGGTACCAACTCTCCTCTGTTTCTTTCACTCTCGCTCTGCCTGTGTCTCGGAGGGTGAACTGACGACATTGTCCGTGCTCGAATGCTTACTCAGATGTGCTGGACCGGTTGGCCGTGCTCCGGGGCGCCGGCATGGCGGACGCGTACTCCTGGTCCTCCAAGCGGAGCTACAAGACCGGCTACGTCTGGCACGACCTCACCGCCGACGACCCCGTCCACCCCGCCAGCGGCGCCGAGTACGTGCTCAAGGGCTCCGAGCTGCTCCGCCTCCTCCCGGCGCCCGCCTACCCGCGCGACGCCTCCGCCGGCTCCTCCTCCTCCTCCTCCTCCTCCTCCAGCTGCCAGGCCGGTAGCGAGACTACCAAGAAGATGCCCGCAGCGGCCGTTAGCAGGGCCCACGGCCGGCGCAAGAACTGGAGCTCCTTCGACCTCGGCGAGTACCGGGTGGCCGCCGCGCGCGGCGGGGCCGGGGCGGACGCGGCCACGCAGACGGACGACAGGTGCGGCCGGCGCCGGGGCCCCGAGCCTTCGCCGCCGCAAGAGCCGACGACGGAGCTGGGCGCGGACGAGATCTCGCCGCCGCCGTCGTCCAGCAGCCCCGACACGCTCGAGGCGCTCATCAACAACGACGTCCGCGTGGCCGCCGCCTCGAACGCCATCGGCGCTCGCCGTGAGGACGAGGATGCGGGGCTGGCGCAGCAGAGCGTGATCGCGGGCGGGCGAATGCGCGCGTCGGCGGTGCTGATGCAGCTCATCTCCTGCGGCTCCATCCCCGCGGCCCCCAAGCGGGACGCCGGCCCGGGCGGCGCGAGGTACACGGCGGAGCGTAGGCTCCCGCGCGGCCGGTCGGACCTGAGCAGCAGCACGGCGGCAGACGGGTTCTCTGGCAGCATTGGCGTCGGCGCAAGCATGGAGCGGGAGTACTTCAGCGGCAGCCTGGTGGAGACCAAGAAGTCGGCGAGCGGCGACCGTGCCGGCGTCGGCGAGCTGGGCGCACTGAAGCGCTCGTCGTCGTACAATGCAGACAGGTAGGAGCTCAATCCTGTTTAAGAGAGATTATCTTACCGTGTGCTGGCAGTAGCGAGCTTAATTGTGCATGGTGAGGGGGACAATGCAGAAAACTTGTGCTCCAGTCCAGCCTCACACTGGAAAGCTACTTTTTTGTGAATCCAAACTCCCAAACAATACTTAGCGCCATGTTGTCTCTGTCAAACTGCGATTGCTGCTAGTGTTAGCTAGGTGCTGGATGCTCGACCCCCAACCCAATGGCTGTCTGTGACGTAGACAATTCAGAAAATTTGCGATCTAGCCTCGCACTGAAAAGCTACTTTTGGAGTACTGCGAAGATAGATAGATGTAGGTTTTAGCAGTAAAATGCAGAAAGATAACCAAGAATGTGCTGCATGCTCATCTGTTTTACCGTAGTTGCTCTGCTCTGGCTGCGGCACAATTCCAAGTCCTTTGGCATGCAGAGCAGATGCAGGAGCACGATGCTGCACAGTCCGTGAGTGAGTGGAGCGATTCCTCGAGATTGCCTGCGTTGCACGATCTATCCACGAACACGTCACCAAATCTGACTAGATAGCTATGCTCCTTTCTTTCTTACTTTCTGAGTTCTGACTAATAATGGTTCAATTGAATTGTGCGTGCAGGGGCAGAGAATCTGCAATGAACACTGCTGCCAGTGGTAGTTGCAAGCTGGAGCTGGCAGCGGAGGAGGTGGACGGCGTCCGCGCCCGGTGCATCCCGGCCGGGAGGAAACCCAGCGGCGGCAGCAGCAGCAAGAAGTCTCCGACCACCCACGTCCACGTTAGCAGCCGGCGCGGCGACCAACCGGAAACTACCGACAACGGACGGACTGACTGAATTCAGCGAACAAAACTCTGCAAAACATACTAGTACTAGTACTAGCAGTCTAGCATCAAAATGTGGATCGAAGCGCGTGCACTGCAGACTAGACTGAACGAACGAATGTCTTAGCTAAGGCACGAGCTCTTGCATCGACTCACTTTCTTTTTTATATTTTCCCCATTCCCGGAGTAGCTAGCGTAGAATTCAAACTCACTTGTATCAAGGTGTATGTAGCATGTGTGTCCGAACCGAGCAGCGTGGCACATGCAGTGTTTGACTTTGTGTTTTCATTTGTTCAAACTTCAAAACGAGGTTGCATCCATCCCCAATTCCCCACCCCATCTTGTCTTGTCGATCCTACCTTGGACCTACTCCCTTGCTCGCATGCATCACGAGGACGCTTATAAAACTAGGACGCTAGTAATCGGCGATCCTGCCCTAGGGCGATCCCATGTGAACGATTTATAAGGGAGCAAAATTGTTCGCTAGAGAATTTAGGCCAAATCAATCTCTTTTTTGAGTTAATACCACTTGTAGTACATAAACTTGTCCTGGTGGGAACAAGTTCATACAAGAACTAAAAAAACCCACAAAAGTAGTACAACAACTTTGCTAACAGAACATTTTAGTCCATTTCCGTCTATTCTGCCGGTGCGTCATCTCCTGCCGTTATAACGTGCTTCTACAGTTGCTGACGTGAAACCGGGCCCGTATGTCAGTGTCACAAAGAAAGAATAAACCAAAACAACAAAATAGGGAGCTGAGGGGTTTCGAACCGCAGACCTCGCGCACAAGTTAGCTTGCAACTAGCAACGCGCTAACCACCCCAACATAAGGCGCGAGTCAATTCAAACAGAGCTGCACATCTTATAGTCTTTGGTCGCGCACGGCACGAGAACACTTGAACCGATCACTGATCGGTATA
Organism: Triticum dicoccoides; assembly: GCF_002162155.2. Classification (NCBI taxonomy): domain Eukaryota; kingdom Viridiplantae; phylum Streptophyta; class Magnoliopsida; order Poales; family Poaceae; genus Triticum; species Triticum dicoccoides. The sequence goes on along the minus strand of NC_041384.1, from coordinate 763,433,728 downwards.
CCTAAAAGAAATACGTACTCCTATTTAATACAAATACTTTTTGTGGGCCTAAGAGCAACTCCAACGGGGCAACCCATGTCCGTTTGAGTTGCCGCGGAAAAAAACCGGCCCAACGCACCGACCCATTTCGAAAAACCGTTCGCTTCGCGTCCGCACGAACCCATTTCTGGCCCAAAATTGCGTCTGAAATGCATCGGTACGGACGCGAAGCGGACGCGCCGCGTGTCCCATCGGTGTCCGCCGCGGTCCCACTTGGCGGCCACGCAACTACCGCCCGTCATCTAATTTATGACGACCACAGACACCGGGTCCACTAGTCAGCCAGTGAAAACGTTGTTTCTTAACCCACGTGTGCGGGGAAGGGGGCGGCCTCATACACTTCCATCCACATCTGGCCCCCACCACCCCCTTCATGCTTCCTCGCCGACGACAACCTAAACCCTAGCAATGGGCCTCTTCGGCATCAGCTCCGGCAGCGACAAGGGCAAGGGCACCCCCGACGCCTCATCCTCCCGTGCTCCTCCTCCCCCTCCCCCTCCACCACCGGTGCATTCCCACTCAGGTCGGCAGCGTCTGCACATCCCGGTGCACCAAACGTGGTGGCACTAGGAGTACAGGAAGTCGTTGCCTTACCCTGACGTGACGCTGTCGCGCCACCGGCACCTCGATCTGTAACAGATCCCGGTGCCGGCGATTCTGCGGTCACAGCGGGCGCACAACGAGGAGGTGCGCAGGCGCTAGGCGCAGCTCACGCCAGCGTAGCGGTGAATGCCCGAGTATGCCACCGACTCTCCCAACTGGGAGGCCTGATTTGCCCTCGAACACGAGGAGCAACGGCGGCGAAGCGTCCACATCAACCCCTTGTTTCCACCGCCGCCCCTTAGGGTAGAGCCGGAGGAAGAGGAGGCGGAGGCGGAGTACCAAGCCGCCCTCGAGGAGGCCCTGCAGCACGCGCTGGAGACGAGCCGACTCAAGGAGGACGACCATTGGGATGGGATGGAGCAAGCCCTTTTGTCTGCGGCGGGGGACTCTGTCTAGGCACCCTTGTTCGTGCCGCCACCGCCGCCCGTCGTCGAGCTCAAGGCCGAGCCGGAGCCGGAGCACGATCCAACTCTCACGTGCAAGCGGTCCCCCCCCCTCTTGGCCAGAGGAGACCTAATCGTGGACCGACGAGGTCCGTGAGTGGGTGAGCGCGCCTCCCTGCTACTTCGATGCCACGCCGGAAGAAGAGGCGGCCCAATTGTGCCTCTACATCGAATGATGCACACAACCAATGATTTATGGTTACTATGGTGAATTATGAGAAAATGATTCCCTACAGTGGCCGCCACCCCAAAACCAGGGTTTCTCTGCCTCCCACTGACATCATCCCCGGTTTGCCTCGCCTCCCCGGTTTGGCTCGCCTCCTGTGAAGGGGACAGTGTTGTGTTGTGGGATAGTGACTGTATCGGCGGGATGACGGATCTGCTCAATGTTGCTAGCACAGAAATATAGCTATGTTAGCTGGCCCGGTTATTTGGTCTCGGTCGTTGAATATATGCCAGTGGTTCATATATCGAAGCTAGTGAACAGCGGCATCGTGGTCCGGCTCATGTACAAGAAACCCTGGCTCAAACGTGAAGCATACATACTCAAATGGATCACTGAACGTATCTTTAGTGGAGAATACAGCTCTTCGTATTTAAGAAAAAATTATGAGTGTAAACTGTACGTGAATAAAAGATTATAAAGGTTGCAGCTCCAATTTGTACAACAAGTGTTTTTTGTCAAAGTGTTTAGCGCGTTGCAGTTTTGGCAAGCAGACTGAGTGCACGAGGTCTTCGTTTCGAATCCGGCTGCGTACTATTTTATTCTTTTGTGTGCGACACTGACAAATGGAGCCGGTTCCATATCAGCGAACGTTATAACAGCAGAGACGGTGCACCGGCAGAATAGACGGAAATGGACTAAAATGTTCCGCTAGCAAAAGTTTGTGTACTACTTTTATGGGGTTTTTTAATTCTTGTATGAACTTGTTCCCACCAGGACAAGTTTATGTATTAGAAGTGGTATTAACTCCTTTTTTTTTGGCCACAACTTTAAAATGGATACAGACCTCATGCTAATACAGCAAACAGCACAAAACATGTCATGATGTACATAATAAATAAAAACATCACGTTCAAAATTGATCAGGTGTTGTACATCCCCCAAAAAAAACAAATTACGGAAACTCGAAAAGTGAATTTAACATGCTAAGTTTAGGAAAAAACAATCAGGATATTGCCATCCCATTTGCCACATTATTGAAAAATAGAAAAAGAACTTTGAAAATGCCACCTACCGCCGGGCACCTCGGCGGTAGGGTTTCAAAGGCTACCGGCGGTAGGGCTGCACTACATTGATGTGGATAAGTTGCCTACCGCAGGCCTCGGTGGTAGGCTAGTATACCCTACTGTCATCGACCCCGGTGGTAGAAAAAGGGTTAGATCCTGAATTTTTTTGAACCATGGTCAGATCTGGCTTAACTTTCATAAAAGGTTCAAAACACCAAATTTGACCTCCTCAAGATTGATTGTGTTGCTCGACCCATCCACGCACACGCGTCACCAAATCTGACTAGATGCTAGCTACGCTCCTCATCTAACAACCAAGATTGCTTCTTCTTGAGTCCTGGCTGACTGATGATTCAATTGAACTATGCGTGCAGGGGTAGTGGTGGTCATAAGCTGGAGCTGGCGGCCGACGAGGTGGACGGCGTCCGCTGCACCCCTGCTGTGAGGAAACCCAGCAGCAGCAGCAGCAGCAAGAAATCTCCAACCAACCACGTCACCTTTGCGGCCAGCGCAGCGACCAGCCGGAACCTACTGATGAGTGACTGAAGAAAACTCAATCACACTAGTACTACCAGCAATATTTTAAGAAAAATGTGTATCAAAAAGAAATATCTAGATCAAAGCGTGCGCACAGGCTGAACGAATGCCTTGCTACGACACACAGCTCCTTTATTAATTTTTCCATTAGCATCATTTCCCCTTCCCCGAGTAGCTAGTGTAGTCTGCTAAGATTACTGTCAACTTCAAGCCCATTTGGATCAAGGGTTATTTAGTAGAAAATATGGGTGTGTTGAACCGAGCAAGGTGCCACATGCAATGTTTTACCTTTTTCACTTGTTTCAAAAGGAGGTTACGTATTTATTTGACTAAATGACCCTTTTTTACTTAAGCGCAGCCATGACCCCGCCGAAAACTTATATATACGTCTGACGCCCTCAATGAAACGACTACCCGATAGACATGCTATCTACAAGAGATATGACCAGCCGCTTGCCATCTTTGACCGTCAACGTTCAATGATCGTTGGTCAGCGAGCCAATATGGACCCAGCGGGCACAGCCTTTCGGTAGATAGTTTGTCACATCTAGCAAATTGATGCTTATATTGTCTTCAATCTCCTCTTTTGAATTGACGCTTATATTGGCCACACAAACTTGTTGGCCAAACTCCTGCACCTGCACAAAGAGCTCACCCCCTCAGCAGAAGGACACCCCGATGAACCAGAGCAGGGGACCATTTAGTCACGAAAGTAAATTCTTAGTTGTGGGATAACGAGGAAGACAATAGAATGTGAACTTATCAATATTATTCTGACGGTATCTCTCTATAGACATATAGTGGAAAAAGACTGAATTCTAATCCCCAGACTTTAACCAACTAATTATACATCTCTTGAGCAATAAAGTATCTGAGATGATTTCATGGCGACCTAGTCAGATTAATGACAATTGAGCATGAGACTTATGAATCGAGCGACTCTGTATAGTTTTATATCACACTTAATATAATTTGACCACACCATGTTTGTAAAATTCTAAGATGAGTGGTTGTAAGCATATTTTCAATAACTTAAAAATATATGTTTTTTGTTTTTCAAAATTGCTTATGAAGAAAACATTTTATTTAACCAAGCACCCTGGATGCAGCAAAAATATTTAAATAGAAGTTGCATGCCTCCGCATACTAATATGTGACACTCCAATAAATCATGGTGTATATGTATATCAGCTTGGTTGTTTTCTCAGGTAGTTAGACATCTTTGGAGAGAGCCTAATAATGTACTGTTCAAATTAATACTTGAATAGATGTCTCTAGAGTACTTGCTTATTTCTCATATATTTGATTCAATAGAAAATTATAGCATACGATTAAAAATATTAAATGTAAAACCATTCAAAAGTTCCAGAGTATATAAGGTGTTTGGAAGGATTCGTTGGCGAATCTTTGTCAGAATTTCATAAATAAATCAAATAATATATTTAAATTAATAAAAACTAGTCAAGAGCCCGTGCACTTGCATGGCTAGCTAGTTTTTAAGACTAATTGGAGAATACTTTTGGAACACTTCTTGACACAGACACACGTAGTACGCTCTAAGACATATATTGAGTTTATGAGTTCAAATCTTGACAATAAATTCGTCTTTTCAATATTTGCTACATAATCAAGGTGAGGGCTACCAAACTCTACATGTACATTGATTCATAGATTCAAAACATGTATGCACTAAACACCATCAATAATAGTAGCTACCACCATGGGCATGGAATCCTTTCTCTAGCTAGTATAATATGGCTCTGTAGGTGGAAAGAAATGAAATAAGAGAGTATAGCAACAAGGGAAAGCGGGATTACCTTACATATGCTCCTCCTCCGGGCGCAATTGTCAAAGTTCCCGGCAAGCATTTATGTTGATTATGTAAAATTGTCAAGGTCAAACAATGAAGGAAATGTGAACTCCCCTTCAAAGCTGGTGCATTCACTCTCGAAACGAAGATTCTTCCTCGGACGTTGTTCATTTTCTAAGCAGTGTACATACCAAGATTTATGAAAACCTTTTCATTTTTTACCACAACATGTGGAGTGTAGAAAATAAATCAAGGTCAAACGATGAACGAAATGTCAATTCACCTTCAAAGCTAGCGAATTGACTCACAAAAGCACAATTCTTCCTTGGAGATGGTCCACATAAATTTTTAATTGATATAGTTTCTTATCACATTTTATAAAATTGACAACACAATACCTAGACAATTGTAACGTAAGTGGTTGCAAGCATATTTTTACTAAACTTAAGTAATATTTTGGAACACAAGATATGTTTTTTTGCCCTGAAGTCAACACTGGTTTTTTTGTGAAAATTTATATAGTTGTGCAAAAGAAAGTCAAGTTTATTCTAAAAAGGTTATAAACTTTTTGACCTTTTTAATTGTTTTTTCTTCCAATATAAGGTATATATACGCCTAGGAACCAGAAGCATTTCCCATATATGGCCGGCTCGATGGGATGGATGGAGCTTAGCTATGGCATGCTGCACACATCACATGCACATGCGTGCTTGCTTCTATCTGTATGAATAAAATTAAAATGAATAAACCTAGCAAGCAAGCTAGGAGTACTAGCTTGGTGTGGCAAAATTTCGTGTTTTGACCCTTTTCCGATAGAAATTCAGGATCTGACCCCGGTTTGAATTTTTTTCGGGATTTGACCCTTTTTCTTACCGCCAGGGGCTCTGACGGTAGGGTTAGACAGCCTACCGCCAGGGGCCCTAGAGGTAGGGTACTTATCCACGTCAGCGCGCGGAGACGGCCGCCGTCCCCCTTCGTCGCACCCT